>NW_019214323.1:205578-394126 GCF_002532875.2 Varroa jacobsoni
AGTATTACACAAACCAAAGAAATATGAAAAATTTTTCCGTTATTTACATGTTATTACTCGAGTATTTTATTCTTATATATGGCATAAAATTTTCGTCTTCAGGCAAATTCTTACTTGTGCTGTACAGCAAGAGGTAGGAACTCACAATAAATTAGCTTTCTGCAGACGATTAGCTACCGTTGTAAGAAATAATTAAATATGTTATACTTAAACGGGCTCTCACTGTGTTGGGCGGGTGGACGATAATCTATAACACAATACCGTCACGGCAATATACACGTACATTGTTGTATATATCGAAAGATGTCAACAAGAGGCAAATAAAATTTGCTATATATAGATGAAGGAACGAGTGCAAAAATCGCAAAAGCCGAAACGCATTGGAGAAGATGGGGGTTGAAAAACGGAGATGGACGAGAAGTGAATAGGGCCTCTTGCGAGGAGTTTGCGACCAACAAAGAAATAGTGCCGCAGTGGAAACAGCAGATTCTAGGCCCGTTTAATTTTTCGTGAATTTATAAGTACTGTTCATTTATGAATTCACTAAAAACTGAATATGTTCGAATCATCCTTAGCTAAACTAAGAGCCTTTCTTTTCCACGACACGCAGACATTAAACGCCGCTGCGCAACACTATGACGCTCCACCAGCTGGACTTTAGTAGATTCATGTAGCGGGCTCTGCTACGACCTGAGCCGTCTGCGTCTGCGTGTCCCCCACCCTTTCTGCGGAGCAGGTTCATGTCGTTCGTTCTTTCCAAACAGGCCTTCCCTCTGATGGCCTGCGCGAGGAGGTAAGGCTGAGATATTCGCGCAATAAATTCACTTAAACGACGAATCCTCATTGCGCACAGTGAGTTCTCTCCCTCCAAACTCTGTTAGAGACAGACAAGAGGGACCTGGAGAATAGCACCCTTACAACGACTTGCACAGTTCCTGGGGCTCTTACACTGCGCAGACGGCGCACAAGGGACCCCCGGGGGTATGCGGCGGGGGAAGAGGAGGAAACGCCGCTACCGCTACGCTAGCTGAATTATTGCGCTTAGCTGCATCGCAAGCCACTTACGAGATAACGCCGACGGTCGTTTGGACGCTCCCCTGAGCAAGTGTGACTTTTTAGCCCTCCTGTGACTGGTTAACATGGAGCTTCAGTTGAGGAACAACACTCGATTCCTCAGTGATTCAGTCTGCGCTAACGGAGGTTCTATTTGCTAGAAAGAACGGCCAAGAAAATTGAAACGGTCTCGATCATACGTCTGTGTTTGTGCGTGAATTGGAAAAATTAGTCTGTTAACTTCTACGCTGAATGGTGCTCACCTATCGCATGCAGTAGGGATACATGTAAAAGACGTTATTGAAACTGATTATTTTATATGATTCATAGAACAATGTGTGCAGCTAAACATTTGTAACTGAGTTAAAACGCGAATTCGGGGCTAATACATTTACACTTTGTGTAACTTAAAAAAAGTTTTGGTGAAATTTGAAGATGTCCGAGTACCGTCACCTCGGTTTAAGGTCGCTAAGGGGCTAGAAGATGAATAGATGAACTTATAAATATCCTTAGAAATAAACTTAGAAATAAATATATAAATAGGATATTACTAAATTATTCTAATAAAACTAAAAATGGAAAAGTATTTCTTAGAACATGAATAAATGATAAATGTGTTTTCTATATGTATCGTGACTAGAGGGAGCCCGAAGACATATTTTTAAGTTCCTATTCACGAAACTCTCATAATCGATGTTTGGTCACAAAAAGGAGATCACGGAAGGATAGTCTTGATTTGTGAACGAAAAGTTCCCATTGCGCAGGTTCTGAATGCCTTTTGTTGCACGACTCTTCTGCCGATAATATAATAACACGACAGAAGTATCAAGTAAATATCATCAGTTAGATAAATGTATTTTCCGCATTGCGTGGCACACTGGTTGGTTATCAGTTCTTCATGCCGTAAATAGAACATCATTGACCCCACTGCACAAGGTCGCATCGGCGCTTTTCCTGGTATTTCTTTCCTTGCTTGATATATAGCCTGCCGGTGGAACCCTCATGACTACGTCCGGCCCTGGACTGCTAGTCTCTTATTCCGACGTGGATCTTTGCTTTCAAGTATCACCCGACCTTCTAATCCGGAATCAGACTCATTCCCGAATCTGGTAACCTCAATCTACATCAAAGAGAAGCTACTGTGCTCGGCTAGCGTAATGTCTTCCGACTGCCTCACTTTTTAGGCCTCATTTCTACGCAGTTCCGTGTGACCCATATACCAATCTGCGAGGCCTGACACACGGCTTACGCTCTATCGCTGACTTGATCCGTCACTTGATTCTTAGCTGTAGAAAGTCCATTTCACTTTCTGCTCCCTTCTCAATCACACTATGTACCACACCCGCTCTCTCTCCTGGTCATTTTCCCTTTCTCGTTGCTTGATAGTAGACGAATTCCGGATCTGAAAGCCAGGATTCCTTGTGTGGAATCGTCTTTATCCCGTACAGAGGATCTTCTGTGCTATTGGCTTGCTAGTTGGGTTGACTGTCGCCGTATACTTGTTGCGACATTCCTGCTAGCCTTAAGAATCTTTGAGGCTTCCTTTCTTACTACCTCAGTGAGTTCCCGTACGTCGACATTTGTGTGTGTGTGCGCGTGTCTGTAGGAATTCGTTGATCTTTGACGCCTGCCGCTGAGAATGTCTCTTACGCCCATTTGAAATGCATGAGATCGCCCTACTTCGCCCAATTCTCCTATTAACCAATCCGATCCTCAGCAGCTCCTCGTTCCAGACAAATACCAAACAATTCGAGGCATCTTACGATGCACCTTCGAGAAAAACATTACGAAAGGCAAAAACTTCGGAGAATTGATCCTTTCTTTTGCTCGCTGCTCTAACAGCGGCAAAGGTGGATATGGTCGAAGTTGAAATTTTTGTTTTGACGGTAGGATGCGCCCTGCCTTCCTGTAACTGATGCTCCACAATATAATCTGACAACTGACACTTCAAAATAAATTTAGTTTAAATCTTTTGTTGCTGCTGCGACTTATATTGAACACCTTCTGTAGAATCAAAGGCATTTGCTATGAAACTTGCATAATTGATGTATTGTGTTATGCTAGCAGAAAAATAATATTGTATCATGGGCACTTTCAACAGAAAACACGCTATTTTCTTAACGAACTGCCTTAGTGGTCGCTGCCGCAATAAAGCACATGTGTACAGTCTAACCGCCCTCTTATCAGCAGAAAAAATAGGACAAAATGCAAGAAGGTGCATCTTCGACGTCCAAGCCTTATGGCTAACAAAATGGCTATACGCGGGGTTAGGACGGAAGCACAGTTTACACGCCGACCATCCTTTCCAATATTTTCCGATTTCTATTGTTTTTATACGCGCTGTACTGTCTGGATCAGCGTAAGTGTTGGAATCGTCGTACAGGCTTGTAGCACTCGTAAGCTATGTTTTCCACATCTCACACGCAACTTTCTTTGTAATTTTGACCTGTTTGCCCTTTCAATCGGCTTTTGCTATTCTTCTACTTAGGATTTGCCATGTCTGGCGTCTGTTCCGCAAAACCGACACCCCGCAAGCCCAGAAAATCTTTTTGAAGACCCATGTTTGGCTGCGGACCGATTCTCTGTCGCCCTCTGTTATGACCCGTCACCCCGTACACTGATCAGACCTGCGTGTCTTTCTCTATACGACCCTCTCTATCTGCTCTCCCCGGAGGTTACACCTGCCCCGCCAGCAGTATCGTATCCATCATCCTTCAATCTCGATTTCAGCGACAGCGGTATCGCCAGCAACTAAGATTGCTGCTGTGTTTCAGTATGCCAATGCTGCCGGCTTGCTCGTTCCCTTATGCGGGGGCCCCCAACTCTAACTTGGCAACGTTCTTTTGCCGCTCAGCAGCAGCGGCCATAACATCAATGTCAGCCTGAATCAAAATAAAACGCCACGCAAGAGAACGAATCAGCGGCAGTGTTGCGGACATAGCGAAGGAACTGCATCGTCAGCATTTCGTTTGCTACTGCCCCAAACCGTAATGTTGCCGGGTGGCTTGGTGTAGCCTCTATTGCCTTGATGCTAGGCGTGTTCGCCCTTTCTCGAGTGTCCTTATGGTCAATGGCTTCGATAGCTAGCTAGCTCTGGTCGAATCCTTGAGTAGATCCGACCACAGCTAGGCTTTGTTTTAACAGCAGATTCCCTTCCGTGGGCTATAGTTGAGGAAGTCGGTCTCGTAGCCTAGGCTCAAACCTTCAATTCCCCCTTCCGTCGAGCTCCGATATCTCTTGGTTTTGTGAAACAACACCGGAAACGTGGAGAACGAAGACACCCGCGCCACGAGACGATCGGCGTGAAGGGATGCTTGTGGTAGAGGTTTAGGCATGGTGAGGCTGAAGCTGAGAAGGGGAACGCTTTAGGTAAAGTTAGCTGTCAGTGAAGAGGTAGCAACATCGCATTATAGAAGCCTTCAAGGTTAACGTCAAAGCAGGCGAAAGTGATCTCCTATTGTCTACGCAAACGAAATGTTAACGTTCAATTTTGTTTTCAGCCCTTGTCTAACAATATTTGCGCAAAGCAATCATATAAAAGCGACAGGGAATACTAGTAGGGTAAATCAGTTTGGTTACGTCAGTTATCTGTACTTGATGGTTTTCAAAAAAACAGCGTGCCGGGGTAATAATCTTTATATTATTACAAATTAATAGGCGTAAGAGTGCAACATTTAGATTAACCAAAGATAATGATCCTAAGTTCGGCAGTAACAATTCACAAATAATAAACTTTTTAAAAAGCATCCTGAAATAACAAATCAGTGTTTTCAAAGATAGATCATACGTTTTCCTGGCCCTATGGCCAGTAAAGTGTAGTGATGTCATTAACATACTTCGTAATCTTCGCCAGGTAGATACATATTTCGGCATCACGGCCTCTGCAGCTTAAAAGCAATACAGGTTTCTTCATCAGAGCAAGTATTTACTCGTCGTTCCGACATATCAAAAGATGTCGACTGAGTCTATATCTGTGTTTTCACCCTAAGGACTCGTCCTCTCATCTTCAATGTTAGTCGGCGGTAGCCCATGATGAGGTAGGGTGGCCATTGCGCCCATCTGTCTCGACTTCAATTTCCATAGCCAACAACGAATCTTCTCTTTGCCATTGTGCCAGTCTCCGATATTTTTCCTTCACAAAGTCATCCGTACACGCTCAGTTAATTAGAACGCATCGCCAAACCGATGGCTAGCCGTGTTTAGAGCCCTTGGCTCATTGGTGTCGGGAGTTTTTAATGAACTTGTGTCATTTGTTGGCACTCGGCAGGTCTCTGTCATGCTTTTTCGTTTTCCTGCCGCCTCTCCCTTAGGCCAATCATCCTACTCAAGGCTGATCTCTTGCAGACTTTTCCATGTCTAGCGTCGATGTGTCTGGGGAGATATGTAATGGTCGTTTCGCTTAGTGATGGGCCGCCGGGTCGACATCGAGTATATGTATATATGTGTGTGGGGCAATCGGCCGCATGAATGAAAACAGGGGAGAGTGGGTACTGTGGGGTGAGATGACGCTAATAATGGGAATTATCATGTCCACATCGTAGCATATCAAGTATTTCACTTCAGTGCCTGTATCAGCATTCGAAGTTGAACTATTTCGTAAAATTAGGTGGTAATCGGGTAGTGAGTGATGTTGTTTTTGTATTTTTTTTTCAATAGATTTTCATTGCGAGTGCATATGCTGTTTCTCTTGCTAATGAATAATTTTTCGTCAACCGGCATTAATATAGGCCTATGTAATATTGAGTGCGTCACGAATGTATGTAAATATGACGAATGTACGTTAATGAATACTCCAAAAATACAGAAAATGTATCCTTCAGCAAAAAATTAAACGGCCATATAACACATACTATATTGTATGAATCGTTTTCCAGGCCAACCATACAACGCCTTATGCATGAATTTAAAATATTATTTGACCACTATTCCTGGTGGTTTGTTTGCTTCGACAGCTCACGCTTATTGCTTTTCTATTACGTCTCTGTCCTTTTCTAGAGATAATAAACCATATATAATACCACTACTTTTGTTCGAGGTATAATAGCTCATCCCATAATAAACTTGTACAAATAATTCAAATATTGAGGTAGTAGGCGTAGTAACGGTATTGTGAGAAGGGTATAACAAGGCCTCTAAGCTGGACGGAGTCAGTGAACTAGCAGAGCGGACAAAGGTGGCCAACGAAGGCAGACTCTTGTACGCAAATAAAAAACTGTTGAATTCGTTGCTAGACATGCCTGCCTTCAACTCTCGCACATTGTCCACGGAGACCTCTGACGGAATGCCTGAAAAATAGAAGCCTACGCAAGCTAAAGCCGGCCTTAAATTTTGGCATCGGCATGTTGACATACTTATCTTCGGCTAGAGGAAAGTGACAGTAAAAAGAGAAATATAAAAGGATCTGGCTTTGAACTCAAGTTTTATCTGGCTTCAAAGCTTTTATTTGTTAGACGTTCTAGGTCCTTAAGGGTGTTTCGCTAGAATTTTTCTTTGTTAGTAAAGTGCTTTTTTGAAACAGGACTTACAACTAGAAACACAGACGAATTGACGACACCGCTCTTTACAGTCATAAAGGGTTACCTTAATATTGTATGCTTTAACCGAAGATTAAGTGAAATCGCGTGCTACTAGATTCGTTGTCACTCATAGGTAGCCTACTTGAATACCTTTCACTTTCCCTGAAATTGATTTGTCTGCCTATTCTGCAAACAGACACGTAAATAGTGGCATGGGTCTTCTCTAGCTAATGGTCATCGAATCTTCTCGCAATACGCATCTCTCCTTCTTATGAGCATATCATGTAGCTCGAGCATAAACATTTCGAATTTAAAATTAAAAATTATTGGTAACTTATACTAACGAATGTCTGACAACTAAGACATTTAAGGAAAATAATACTGTGAATTTCGTCACGCGTCGATGTTGAGTTCCTTTAGAGACAAGACCCTGCTAGCAGGCCAAAACATGTGGTAAGTATAAAATCATTGGTCATTTTGTCGCGACTGAGAGGCATAAAATGTACTATTTTATTTGTTTATTTATTTTATAAGCAATTTCTTGGACGAAAACGTGGTTTAGAAGTTTGCTTATGTTTTTTTTACTTGCATTGTCTGTGGAGTTTTAGTTTAAAGCGGACATTCAGACTTATCCTTACAGACATGCGATGGGATAATCTCCTAATTTTAGATAGTCTTGTTTAATTCGATCCGTTTTTCACAGGTTTTTTTTCCATATTATCAAGAAGCCGCCCATTTTGCGATGATTGTTATGAAAATTGTACAGTTTTAGGCGCCTATCTTCATAAGAAGGGTGTTGTGTACAAAAGACAATATCTCTTCTTTCCTCAGTGAAAAGAAGTCTGTTTTTTTTTCAGAGCACGCTAGCGTCAGCTCTAGTCTGCCTCGCCTCAGTAAGGCGTGCCCTTGCTATTTCAAAACACCGTAACAATAGCTTAAAGGCGGCAGCTAGCCGATTTGCTCAGCCTTTCCACGCCCAGACACGCAGGAAGGTTTCTTGCTATTCTCATTGCTGTCGGCGTTCTTCGGTGGGGTGGTAGTGGTCAGTAGAAGTTAGGCCAAGCAAGCGCCCGTTAGTCTAAGGAGGAGCAAACGAGCAGCTTTTAGCCACTCCCCGTCTCCTGCTTCTTCTGAGCAGACCACCGAAAAGGCCCTGAAAGAGAGGGCGGTGGTTCTGGCAGGTCCCCTGATCGAAGGAGGCACACAAATTAAACGGTGCCGCATCGATTTCGGATGGCAAAAGGGATCTGATCTCATCCGAGACCAGATCGGTCGGCTGATCGGGTGCGCGGTTACCCGAATTGCGCCCTCCCGACTCGTTTGCTTGCGCCGTCCCAAGGCCTGCTTTCACACGGAGGTGTATGGCCGTCGCCTGCCCAATAAATGGTGAACTACATGGTGGAAGAGACAGGGCAAACGAAGGAAAACCGAGGTTAAACCGAGCTTCTGTGGTTCACACAGCTGCTACACAAACTGTTCAATAGTACCGGCGCTACGACAGCCATCACGCTGTCTCCTACTCGCCCGTTCGACCGCTTCCCCAGACAAGTCCGCATAAGTCCTTTACCAGCCAAGTCACTAACTATGGTCCGTATACTTGGGAAGGGTATATGTCTTGTCTCATTCCTCTATCAGTGAAGCGAGCTGGAAAAGTTTCTATTGAGGTCCGAGTGGCCGATCGCGTCGATGGTCTGATGATTCGCGAGGGGAAGAAATTTACCGAATAAGGATAAGGATTGCAGATTCATATCTTTGATATCCCATCATAAAGCTGTAATGATCACACATTCAAACTCTACCTCGCCCAAACATAGCTCTATTTTGGTCACAGTACAATCAGATGTGAACGATTTCAAAAGCCTAGTTCGAAAGCTTGCGATTGGATCGGAATATATGGCCGAGCCCTTTTGTGAGCCCATAAGCGAAAAGTGGAAACTGGTGTAGACAAGACACTGCTGCCTAGGTCAATTACAGTTTGTAAATATTTTTAGCTAAGCATTCATAAGTTAAGCATTACCCAAAAAATAGTTAAGAAGCTTAATTTGGAATCAATAAATATCGCTAATTGAAACTTTAACCCACATAAGTTTTATGATGTGTTAAATTAAGTATCCAGTCTACGCTATATTAACTATCGTGAAATGTCGTGAAGCGTCAAAAGACTAAACTTGTCGGTGATTTCAAGTTTATGTGCTAGTACCCTACACATATGCCACAGGTTTTCGATAAAAGTGCCCGAAGAATAAGCAATAGAACAAATTTTCACACCTCATCTCTGAGTCACGTGTTCCTTCGTTGCCTATGCAAAACGATGGCCTTATCCATTTTCTTTAACCACACTTCGGAGAGCCGGAACTATGCTCAACGGTTTGATGGACATCCTGTACCGCCTACGGCGTCGTTCTGCTGCCCCCTTAGGAACAGCAATATCAAAGCAGGGAACGAGTTCATTCAGTGACATCCATATTAGAGGGGGGCGGGAAACGTGGTGCTCGATTGAGCTTCAGACTAGGCCGGCCAGCCTAGTTCACAACCACCGATCACAAAACGACAACATTACGGAACCGGGTTTCAGTCCCAATGCCGAGCACGTTAACAGAGCAGCTAACTGAAGGGTCTATACTAATGGATCTGAAGAAGTGACTGAGTTGAAAAAAAGCTAAAACAACGCAAAAAAACATTGCTATCTACAAGAGAGTATAGTTTCTATCATGTTCGATTGCAGTAAGTACAAGTTAGCTTGTAAACGGTCAACGACAAACTTCACCGGACATCGTTAATCATTTCCAAATTCATCCGGGAGCGAAGAATGACACCTTAGCTCAGATAGGTCGCTGCAATTTTTCATTGCTATCCGCCCATGCTTACACTTACAGCATCAAAATGTAACCGTCTCTTTATATGAGACAGTAAAAATGATCCAACAAGTTTCGTAGGTGTCATAAATATATGTTTGACGAAAGAATTATTTTTAAATCAAACATCCGTAACCATCCATTAGCCGGTCTCCGGAAGTGGATCATCTTAATCGTATTGCATAGATTGGCTAATTTGTTAGAACGATGTTTACCGAGGGTCGGCCAAAAGCAATAAGGGGACATTTTTTCAGCCTTTGCATTGGAACAAATCGCTTGAAGCAACTTCAAGCAGATATGCAGATTAGCTTGGCAGTGTCCCGAAAATGATGGAAATTAAACATTGGTTTAGGTGAAAAGAATAAATAGCTATAGTTATAGGTTCGGTTAGGTGCTATAGGTAGGATGTAACGTATTTTTGTCGTATGGCGATATAGATGACCTGAATTGATGGCATTTGGCTGTATAATATTACAGTGCGTCATCCAGCGCGTTTTTGTAACTAGAAAGGTAAGTCATAGCCAGTTTTTACAAAGGATCGAGTAATACTTAGTGAGTAATCATATTTTACGGAAATAAGATGCTATGGAAAGAAGGGTTGAGCTGGGCTTTTTGATTTTTCTTTCCCGGTTTGGGTCAGGTATTGGTCGATCGCTAACGACATTTTGAGTCAGCATTATCGCCTTATTTGACAACTTGGAAGTCAAGTCGACACGTTGGTCAAGCCATTAACCGATTCCAGATAAACCTGTTTAGAGCGTATCGCTCTTTTGGTGGCGACACTAGGTGGACGCCGTGAATCAAAACAACCCCTGGTGAGGGTTAGATTGATACCATCAGCGATAATACATATAGATTAGATAATAGCTACATTCCTAGTGATGTTGCCCGTGATTATTATCATATCACGTTATTTTCCCGTACCGTACTGCATTCTCGGTGTGCTTTTTTAGTAATGTCTCTCGATCTGACATCCTCTGTGCCGGTCCCTTTCGTCTCGGAATCTCTGTCTGCCTCAGTCAAATGCCCCGCATTTCTACACGAGTCACGACGATTCTCCGTCCTCATGGGCAGCAACGGCTCGCTATGGAAATTGCTGTGGACTCGTATGCTTGGCACGCGCGAACGCAGCAAGTCGCTCGCAGTCCAGGCCTCACTGAAAGATCAAGTCGGACCATTGTCTTGGCCGGTTGAAGCCTGGACGAAAAAGAGCTAAGTAACGCTGTCACACGACGAACGTTTGAGTTGCTTGTATGCCATCTAGCCACAACAGTCTTCGAGCTGTGACGCACAAGATCTTCCAAACTTCCTTGGTATCTCGGTAGTGATGAGCGAATTCTTCTCTTGTACAGAGCACACATCTTCTGTAACTACTGTTAAAAGGACGCCAAGCATTGGTTGAATAGAGTACCTCGAAGCGCCGTTACGGCCTGAAGGAAGGAAGCGAATATGCTATGCCATACAGGTACACCCGTAGATCAATAGCGGAACAAAATTGCCCTATTTCTCGTTTCACGCAGGCTAAGACCCTTTAGCTATTGGCATCCCCCGCTAAAGGAAGATGCGAGTGCTAACTGTGTACGTGCTTTAAGGGATGATCTGGCAGCAGTATTATAAGGAGAACGTTGATTTACGTATTTGATGTTTCCTAGGTTAAAACGAATTTTTATGATGAAGCATTTGATACGTTGTGCTTCTGTGCTTGAACCGTACCCATTCGAGGAACAACAATCCGGTACATTCGATATAACTTAAAAATAATAATAGCATTTATTTATCTTTTATCAAATTATGGTATATCTCTGTTGATGTTAGATAGCTTCGTAGCGATCACGCGTCATGCAGTAAGGGTGAAGACGCCAATGGAATAGCCAAAAAAAAATATATATATAAGAAAAAACTTACAAAGCCGATTGAGGCCGGTGCACGGTATGCTATAGTTGATCAAAGCCAGCAATAATAACCAACAGGTCTATAAGAGAACGGAATTAGGTAGGGTTGTTGTACGATACTACCTACAGTGGGCAGGCTATCACCATGCGAACAACGGCTGGAGCAACGACTGTCTAGCTCATTGTGCTGGGCTGTTGGAAAAACCAAAATAGCATTTTGACATATTATATATATATATAGAGTAACATATTTAAAAATTTTTGGCGTCTACATAAAACGATACGAGTCGATATAAGAACGCTGGACGGCAATGAATTTGGCATAAAGCGCACCATGGATGCGTACATTTAAGCATAACCTAATCTTTACCTTGCTTGTGTGGAATAAAATGTATATACATTTAGGAAAATCTAAGAGATAAATAGACTTTAAATATGGCCATGCGTCGCCAAATAGGTGGGGTAGAAGTAAAACAGGCCTGAGCTCACTCAACTACGATTTGTATAGTTGAATCTCTAACTGAGAATATGTTGAAACAATCTTACTCACATAAAATGTTTATGGAGACGGGATCGGATGATATTGTAAATCCCGAAGACGTGTTCGTGGCGATGCACTGGAACTCACCCGTATCAAACTCTGGCTCGACACGCACAAAGCGCAGGTTCGTGCTGAAGATAAGCCATTGCATAACACAGCTTAAACTATCTATCATTTCGTATAAAAACCCTCGGTTCCGGCTATAAGCTACAAAGTACTTTGAATCAATTAAGGTCACGTTGTTTTGCCTTATTTGAATGGACGGCGACGTTTGCCACAACTTATTTTACACATGCAGCATTTATATTCTACCCTGTTATATCCTGTCACCCATTCAAAAAATGTGCTTTTTAACAAACATGACATTTATACACTCCAGATATATTGACAGGTGAAATATTGCTAAGCATATAATGAGCTCCGTTTAATTGTCTCTACACAAAAACAGGATATGCTATAGACTGGATTATCAATATCCGTTTTATATATTTTTTCTTTTTTATGCGTTCATTTTTCGGTCCCGATTAATGACATTATGTAAATTAAGTAAGAAACAAAGCCAAAACTCTTTTCGATACATACCCTTCCATTCGTCGGCGGACGCTCTCAACAACAGGTTCACCACCACGTGTCCAATGAATTTCAATCGACGTGTTATCCGTGACCCCACATTGCAAAAGCGTTCCGTGACCCGCCTGTACCGATACCGACTGCGGGGGTGGGGCGAACGAGAAATCGTCTTCCCCCGAGTGTGACGCGCCCACAAACACTGGTCGGTACGTGCTGGCCCGTAACGACGCATAGCGAATTGCTGCTTTCGTTGTCGTCGCAGGCTGAGTGCAAGCAGGCAGGAATGTTAGAGCATCTGATGGCCAGGTTAAATGCCACGGGGGCTCACTCAGGAGCGGCGGGAGTACCAGGAGAAGGAGGACGCTCCGACAAAACGGTGTTGGAGCAATAACGCCTGTCAAATAGACAAAAAAACGAGAAATAATATGTTTATGTTGGGCAACGTATTATCGTACGAGAATAAGCGCAGGTAATGACATAGTCTAGATAACCTAATACAGAATATATTTCGATTATTGCTCATTGTTTTAAAGAAATATAAAAAGCGTCCAGTACGTATAGGCCTAGTGAGTCTAGGTGTACAATGCTCACATCCAGATGGCGCCCTTCTAACGGCTTCTTACGAAGGTCCTAGATGCTTACTAAATTTATTTTTGGTCAGAGTTCTGTTAGTTCAAACAGGTGTTCCTAGTTTCTCTGAAGCGGCTTGGTCAAAGAAGGCCCCCAAAGTTTTGCGTCATCCGCCAAACGATTTAAACGAATCGGGCTCCCATCAAACAATAAGAAAAGACAAATAGCGCACTGTAATTATTTGATAAGTTTGGTAGACGGATTTACTATTACGTGCCAATGAAGTTTGTAGATGATTTCATTCGCTTGCCGTAGACAACAGAGACATCCGCGCATGTCGATGTCTTCCTACCGAGGTACAATTAGCTTACTGAAGCGGCATACATTCACACAGACACGCATATACACACGTACAGCTTTCGTTTCACGTGTTGGTTTTCTGTTTCTCATTGTTTTCAGCCCGTCCTCAACAACTTTATAAGTGACCAGTAAACGACGAAGTCGACTCGAGCATAAAAACACGTACAAGCAATATTAGGGCCGGCCTTAGGCACAGATTTATCAGACCGAGCCATGCTATAAAGAGGCGAAGACATATAGAGTATACGATAGACCTGCAAGTGTGTTGTTAGTATTTCGGCGACAGCAAGGATCACATGAATACGGCGTGTTACATAAAGGAGTCTCTTTATGGTCCAACAAAAACTACTCCGTTGCCTTTTTTTGCGTATATTTCTGCTATTGACTGCATGGAATCACCACCCAAGCCGTTCTGGGTTTGACCCATATTCCTTCGAATATATTTCTTTCCCGGGAAAAGCGAACTCTTCGGACCTGTAAATGTATTTGTGGTAGGATCTAAAAGTAAACTGGCCTAAGCAATTGCACCTCTTAGGGCCAAATGAGGCTTTTTGCCAGGACACAAAAAACATTTGTCCCGCAACCTGACGCCAATGACTGGTCTTATATGAAGCTATAGCTTATCGTAAGTAAGTGGTAGTGATCGTACTTGGGAACGGAAAAAAAAGTTGTTTGGCGATTTTTGCCTGTGCTTCGCTGTTAGCGAATTTCGTGGTAAGGAAACTGATATTTTATGTGGTATTCTGTACAATAATTGTCTGTGCAATTGAGCGTAGCCAGGTTGGGTTCTACGAATACCTATGAGGCAGTACTCTTTGCATGCAGTAGTCTGCAGCAAGGCCGGACTTTAGGCCAACGCTAGTAATTACACAGTGGTCCTGTAAAAGTGCTGCAAGCCTGGCGCTCTTCTCTCCAGGAACCTTAGACAGTATAGACATACCAATTAACAGAGACTTGGGTATGTTTTTTCACCGCAACATCGTAACAGGGAACCTCAATACAAAGCGATATCTTTCAATAAGACTTCGCAGTGTGGGAACTAATATGAAATTTTAGGAGCCTATGCAACAGGATGCCTTTCCTATAGGAAGGTGTAAAGAAAATCTCCGACAAGTATCTCAAAAGTGCCATTGTCCTGGCATCGTGCAACACTATAATATATAATAAGCGTTTACATTCTAGTACGTTGCCAGGCCAATGGATAGATGCTACCCAATTAGTGACCCCCAAAGAAATGGGCTACCCAACCGCCATCATGGCGAAGAATAGCAGATAAAAGTGTTTATTATAGGTTGTTCTCCAGTTTGCTGACTGAGAGGCTAGGCCGTTACTTAGAAACCGTACACGCTGCCCAACGAAGCAACCCGCATTCCAGAGAGAATGCTCGAGAGAACTGGCACGGATCCTGATATACGACGTCAAAAGTGGCCACCCCGCGCGATTCGCTAAACACGATGTTCCTCGACTTCTAGGCAGCCCTCGGCTCCACGCCTAGAAGCGAGGTTAGATTTACGATAGCCCAACTAAGTGTCCCTTTGAATGTGCTCAACCTTGTCGCTGCGATTCTACAAGAGAACAAAATAACCACTGACGACGGAAATGCCGAACTCACGTCTTTCACACTGATAACAGGCCTAGTTTGGGAAAAACAATTTAAGCCTACTGTTACTTTCCATTTTGCTAAAAGGCCTTCCTGATCGAACTAGTCGTGCTTATCTTGTTTGCAGAAGACTTGATGATTTACGGGTCGAATAGGTTTCACGTGTAGAAAACTCTAGCCCGACTTTACGCGGCTGAGACACATTTGAGACTGACCCTAACCTTTACCAAGACGGAAGTCATGAAATTTAGAAGGGAAAAGCAGGACAACGGCTACTGATACTCTATATTTCGCCAAGTCGCCTCTTCCTTATGTTAATCGGTTTAAGTACTTCAGGGCTGCTTTTCTTCGTGAGCGGCAGAAGTTCCACTGCGCACGTCACCGTAAAATGCAGGAAAACAGTGTTAACCCCTTGGGCGATCATTGTCTCACCGCTTTTCCCTCGTAAACGCTCTCAGTTTGTTCGAGCTTAAGGTTGCCTCGACGGCAGTGTACGGAATACGCGTTATTTGGGAAGATCTTACAGTGGAAAGCTCGAACAATTAAATCGAGCCAAAACCCTTTTACTCAAAAGGCACTGGTACTATATATAGTGGCCCGAAATCGCCTTGCGTTTCTCCTAACTTTCCAGTGCCGTCTGTCGCTTTGAATGTCCAGCAACGGAACCTTCAAAACCAATCTTAGGAAAAGGGATCAGAAATCGACGAAGATTGATGAGAACTTCATTCGAATGGGGTGAGGTACAAGGAGTTAAAAGGGTCGAACCCTTTAAGCTTTATTGCTTAAGACATACACCGTCACTTACTTTGCCGTGAATGGATTCCATGAATAAACTTTACAAGAAATCAAGTTTTTGCGAGCCCGATGATACTTATAGATGCTTCAGATGCAGGATAAACTGTAATAGATATCATACCCCTCGTTGTCCCTTGGTGCCATCGTTAGGACATCCGGTGAATCTCTTATTAATTTTATAGACTCAACAAGATTTCTATGATCCATATCACGCGATGTGATTGAAATAGCTCTATATGTTCTTTTTTATATTGGGATATTGTGTTGTTGACTTGTAAATGAAATTTTCGACTATCACCGGTAAAAATGAATGAAATAAATTTGATTGATAGATCTAGTAATGTATTGAAATAAAGCGTGATGACCGGTGTAAATATGCACATACATTTCTATTGACATTTATTAGTTTAATTTATTTAAAAAGTTTTGAATTTTAGAACCAAATTCATTGAGAGTATCCTTATTACGACCAAAATGAATAGCTATTTCCTCCTGGAAAAAGCTTCTCCTTGTACTATTATTTACATATAATGATTAGGCTTTTGGAGCACGGTTTTATCGATAAATAGTCGCATCTATGTTTGTCTAAGAGATCACCTGAGATGCCACAGTAAGTGCTTAAAAAGCTCTTAATGCTCAAAAAGTCTCTAAGCTGATAAGCCACTTAGACAACTGCGACTTTGATCCTCTAATTACGTTAATAGCGATTGCATTATTAATAAGCAGCTTTCATCGGAGTAGCGAAACATTTATGCCAAACAGTGGTCATAGAAGGACTGAGGAAACATAGACATTCTCAGCTGTTACCTAAGGCCACCTACATACACACACATCATTATATTTACTGCAAAAATGATCGCATTGGGTCCTAATTAGGTCAAGTCATGCGCAGAAAAATCGCAGAAATGGTTAAATAGGATTTCAAGAAAATTCATATATATAGATATATATTTGCTTCTTTACAATTGACATCTTAAATGGTTATATATACTTTTAATCATGCTAGTAGAACGCCATCGAACCTAGCACTTAACAACAAGTGCGCGCATCAGCGGCATATCTATCTTACCTTTTTTATTTAAAATAATAACTGATTATCTGTTTATTGGCCCGAAATTTTATTTTGCCCTTGTTTTTTTTTGCAAATGAACAATGAAAAATGGCAAATGAGGCATCGTTCAAACTGCTTCGACAAGTGTGTTGTCTGTATACGTCGCCTGCGTCAAAAAGCGGCGCCTAACGAAAAACCTTAGAAAACTTTCGACCGACGTAGCTCCTAGACGCTGGTCTTCCTGGCAGACGCTCGAATTCAACAAATGTTTGAAAACGAAACAAAGTTCAGAACCTAATGGATAAAGGCTGTGAGGCATTTGCGGCCCGTAACGACGTCGGACGGGATCGTTGAGAATGAAATAGAAAAGATGAGCAATTTAGGAATGAGTGGGAACGTCTGACGATGGAATAAGGATTTTCGATTTTCGAATAGGAATTCTTGGCCAACCACTTTTTCACAAGCAAGTCTAACTCCTGGCGTCTTCACAGTGATCTCCATATACTCCTCAACACTCCTCGTCCACAGTTCTCTGCGCTAACCAGCTCTTTCGAAGTGGCCGTGGCCCAATTTATGAGTGGCGCGAGTTGATGTTCGCTAAAATCAAGCAAAATTAGAGCGCTTTTGTCGTTTAGGTTGCGTTGCTTGTCGGCCACCGCGCTGCTTCCTGTATACTTCGGTGACGTTTAAGACGCACTGCGACGGCAGTGGTGACTTAATCGGGGGAAACAATCCCTAGGAATAGGAAATCCTTTGTGCGGGATTGCGAAACAAATGAGAAAAGTAAAGAAATCGCTAAAATTAAGGATTAAAAAGACTTGTACTGGGTTTCTATGCGCACTGAAATGTTGTGTCGAATACGGCCACACAGAATATAGGGCTAGGCAAGAAGAAGTTCCTTTTGGGTTTTCATTGCGCCGCCCTTTTACGATATCGTGATAGACGTATTCTGAGAGTGGATCCGGTCAAAACGTTCGACAGTGAGAATGTCATTTTGACTTTTGAACGAGGCGAAGGTGTCGAAAGAACTGTCGAATATGATCACAGGAATATGATGGAAGCCGACTGCCGTCTAACTTACCAGAAAAAGCAGCTTAATGAAATATGCAAAGAAATAATCAAATGATGTTCAACTTAATAGCCAAGTTAACCATATCGAATAACAAGTCAGTTAACTCGCTTGGAAGTGACTGTCGGTTCTCAATTGTACTTTTATTCCACAATATACTAACCTGGTCACGTCAAAACGTGGTTCAAGAAAGTTTCAGTTTAATAGGGACTCGCGTGAAGAGAAAATAAACGTCGGCTCTAGCGAATATTACGTATTAGCAGACGATATTTGAATTTACGTTAGCTTTATTTAATCAGTCGTTCGATTCTCTTGGCACAATCAAGAAACTAAAACTGCTCGCATGTTTTTCTGCAAAGACTGCTTTGTTAATTTCAGCAACTAAAACTGGTTTTAGATGCCAATAGTTCCGACATGTACCTATTTTAATGTGTGAGCGTCTCACAGGCGTTTCATGTCGCTCTGGTCTCGCTCGCTTCGTAATTGGAAACTCCCTTATCCGTCTAATGCTTTTTCTTTACTCTCGAAGTGGCATGGCCGCTGGCGGACTGACCCTGTTTCCTAAGTGTTGTACTGAGGATCACTCGTGGCGACTACGCACACTCATCTCATAGCGCCATTAATCTTCGGCCCCTTTCGTTCTGTTAGTTGAAGCTTGTCGTCGCAGATTACGGTTCTTGCTTTCTTTCCTGCTTCATCACTGTGGTCCAAAGTGTCCTTGGTACGGCCTTGTACTTTGTGTTGTTCTACTGTTGTCTGTGGCGCAGGCAGAGGCGAACAGGCTTAACAGACATAGAAAGGACAGAGGTCTGTCGTAACCTAGACGTGCGCTATCCTGCCTTGCTCCGTGTGGCCTGAACGAGCTGTGCTGGCTAGTTGCTGGAGCCGTTTGGAGCAGATCTTTTTTTGGCGGCGACAGCCCTTCAATTGCAAACACTTTGTTACAGAGCCCAACTGACCCGGTTGATCAGCCGACAAGTGTGCGACGAGAGAGGACTACTAGCTGGTCAATGGCGAAAACGACTGAAAGCTATTGAAAACAAAGCTTCCTCATGGAGTTCAATTGGTACTGTTGTAGTCAATACGGAATTAACTAAAAAAAAAAAAAGAGGCTAGCGCACTATACATTTCGTTTGGCATTCCTTAGCTTCGTCTTTTTCGTTTTAGACAAAAGTGAACGGGGCGATGACGCCTTTCAGTCTACAGTTTCTCAGCATCAGCAAATATCACTTTACTCGATGTGTTGTTTTTGTTTGTGAAGCTTATTCCGAATAAACAGCTTTCCGGCCAATGAGTTTATCAAGTTTAAAATCAACTGAATCGAAGCCATGACTGGACTAACTAAACTTATAGACGTAGTATGTTTGCCACTACTATTAACTTTGTTTCATCTGTCCAATGGAATTAAAGTTCTATGTAAGAAGCCGATGCCGCACAGAATTTGCTTCACGAAGCTTCTGTTATAGCTGTATTCCAAATATATCTATCATTTATCGGATACTGATTGAAGTTTATCTAGCGGCAACAAGCAGGTTTTGTGAGACATTCCGCTCAAAGTATCAAGTATAAGCATATAATCCGTTAATAAACTAATGCATACAGATAATATTATCAAAAATTATAGGCATACTGTCAAGCCGAACTTTCTCATAAGTATTTTGCAGATCTCTTTTTACGTACACTCTAACTACTAAAAAATACATATATATGGAGTCATTCAACAGGTAATGTTTGCCTCCATATTAATACCATTCGAATCAGCAAGCTAGTAAGGCGTGCAGGACAGTTCACAACGAGCCCAGGAATAACCGTCAGCCTTACCCAAAACCGACCTCTAGGTAAAAGCCCCCATGTAAATGGGCAAGGGAATACTATTGACCAGCCATTGGCCTGCAATCCCCGCCGTCTGTCCTTCTTTCCCGCCTAACATTTCGTCCAGTATCCCCCGCCTGACACGGCTGAGAGCATCTTGCCATTACAAATCAACCAGGTCCCCATGGACAACTCGAAAAGCGAAAAGAGAAAGGCGAGAAGTAGGCCGAAGAATAGCTTGAAGACGCTACAAGGGGGTCCTTGAACGAAGTCCCAGTTAGTCCGGGACACAATAAGTTTGAATTCCCCGGAGAACCGGGAGCCAGTCCTACGGAGGACAAGGCGGTGCCTGCACGGCTTTGGGTCCGAGACAGCAGAACGCTGAGAGAGAGAGAAGAATTGGAAAGCATGTTCATTTCCACTTCTGCTGCCATGCTAACGGTAGGACACCGTGTGCACCATCAAGAACGAAGGATATAGCCTTTCAGGTCTCTTACCACGGCAAAATCTTAGCTCGGTGCTTCACCTCTAACCTCCACCGAGGGTCCGCCACACTTAGGCAGGCAAGGTACATTTGGCGATAGACGTCTCGAAGACTGGCGTCAACTGCTTTATTGCAGTGATATGGCACCGCGATGTCTCAGGCAAAATGCACACACATCACAGAGAACGACATGGCAAACAGACCCCACATGTCAAGCGCTTATGTCATAAGCCACTACTCCTGTTCTTTGCTTAGATAATAGGATACTGTGGCGTCCTGCTTTCTGGGTGTTCGTGTGTATCGTTTTGTGTTTGTTGGTGTTTGGGTGTACGTGCAAGAGGTTCCGAGATGTCTTATCTTCCTACCTCGGATAGTCCAATAAACGGATGTACTAACAATATGCCAGAAAGACGCCTTGCATACCGTCGTCATGGGAATGCGAAGTCAGCCGCACGCGTCTGACAGAAGACGTCCCATTCGACTCTTATGGCTCGAATGCCAACTGCGAAAACATACCAGCCTTTACTTGTTTCCTGAATCAGCGGGAATGACAAAGCAATTCGTGCGGTCGAGGGACAAGAATATATGGCACAACTGCCCCAACATGTCCAGGGAATAAGGTGAGGCGACTCGCAGGGTGCAAAGTCACTACGAGCTAACCCTTAACTCTGCTTCTTCTGCTGTACAACAGGTTCGCTGGGTGCTGAGAAGGGTAATTCAAGGTCGCACGAAACTGCCTGCAGTTGTACCGCTAGCTCCAATGAAAGAAGCAGTGTAATTTCAACGTGTAGGCACTGCGCGAAGGCTGCAGTGGTTTCATGATGCCTATAGCGAATAAAATCTATCTCGAGGGGTAGATTTCCAGACGGAGACACAAACTTCATGAAACAGCAGGAAAAGCTACATACTCCTGCAATGGCTATATATCGTTAATGTTAACGTCTCTTGTAGTACTCTAGATGGAACGCTTCCGGCCCATTTGGGATACGTAGGTATAAAATGGTAAAAAGTAGAATAATCATGGTTATGACCTTTTCTGAGTTAATTTTTATCAGGCTTCGCATCTAAACGTACTAAAGATGTCGCTTTTACTCGCTATCAGTTTGGTTAATTACTCACTAACCAATACACGCATACTTTGGTTCAAACATTCATAGAGCGTTTGTTCCCCAATGAGCTTAACTTTATTTAACAACTTTCCTGTGCTTCTTATATCGATTTCAGTAACTGTTCTTCATCGTGCTTCTGCTAACAGTTGCTTAAGTGCATGGCTCTTTCGTGCAAAGCGATGTTTTTATGCTTAATAAACATTAACCGCTTAGAACACACGCGTTGTGTAGACAAATACACGGTAAATCCAAGAAAGTCATTTGTCATTTCTGAGAAACATGAATTGCAGGTCGAATGATAGTGTTGTGTTTTTCTTATAGAAATTCCAAAAATTTACCGCCAAAATAATTGGTACTGGCGGGCAGATGAAAACATGCGCTTCATAGAAGCTTTCTCGTCTCCCGTTTTCTTGTGCCGTTGTGATGGTCTGTAGTGCCAGAGTTAACACATCTAACCCATAAAGCGCTACATATCTCAGATGAGCGCGCGACCTTTGTCGACTGTTGGGGCAATCCGGGGCCATTCGCTCTTATGCCCGTCCGTTGCTCAACCTGGTTGAGAAAGCTGGGGAGCCGCACTCATCACAGCGCACAGCAGCTCATTGGCACAAGGCCGTCCTCTCGTAAACCACATCCAGAAAAAGGCCACCACCGACGCCGTCCAGGAAAACATTGCCTCTATAATCAGAGACGTTGTTATCCGATGCTAAGGAGAATCTCACCGGGGAAACCGTGAGGTATCGGGAAGAAACCAAAAAATAGACAGAGCTCGAGACCGCGATTTATGTTTGCTTGCTGTAACCGCGGCTTCTTGTCCACATTAACATTCA
The DNA here is from genome assembly GCF_002532875.2 of Varroa jacobsoni. NCBI lineage: Eukaryota > Metazoa > Arthropoda > Arachnida > Mesostigmata > Varroidae > Varroa > Varroa jacobsoni. Next base: position 227,686 of record NW_019214323.1, read on the forward strand.
GCGAAAGATACCGTCTCAACTTTTCCTTCATTTGTATCCTACTTTACCCGCTGAGTGTAAGGGAGTTCGAGGAAGATCTTCCGTCACAAATCTCGCCGCAATTATCGTCGCAGTATCCCGTGGTGAAAGGACCATATGCAGAACAAGACATTACCTCGCTAATACGAGAATAGTGTAGGAGCAAAATCTTGAGGAAAGAATTCCCAGAGGTTCTGCTGCGATAGCGCAACCAGTACAATGACAACGACGGACAGTCGATATAGGACCCCAACCGCTACTCAGCCCTTTGACACTCTCTCATGTATCATATGGCCAAGCGAACTATGGCCTGCTTACGGCTCTCGGCCCGGTCAGGTTCTTCCCAACGGTTGAGGGCGCCAGCCACGGCCATTTGGCTAAGCTTGCAATTAAGGCAACCGAGGAGGGGCCAGCATGATCAGAGGCCAGACGCACGATCACCGACCAAGCAGAAGAACGCGCAATACAAACGACCCCATGGAAAACACAGGAAGGTACATGAGCGATTAGGCGGAGCTTCTGATGGTGAAATGAACGTTGAGAGTCAACAGTATAGGGGAACGAAATAGTAGCAACCCCGAGCCGGAACCCAGTTACCTCTTCTTTTCAACAACAAGGAGGGGTCAGCATAGATAAAGAAGAACTGTTGATGGGGAGATTGTAGGAGACCGCAGCTATTTCTTTTGAAGACGAAAGGTGCCACTCGGATGCCGTTGGCCTTGCACATACGAGGTGGACATCTTAGTGGTCCAACATATCATCTAGTATGTATCATCATGACAGTTGACTGTGCGGTAGCTGCTACTATTGCTGCAGGGAAAATCCCGGTTCGTCAAACCTTTTTAAGTGATGACGCCATGGTGGACAGAACAAAGCAGGAGGTTTAGGCGGAGAAAATAACGAAATGGTGCTTCATGAAGGGAAAGTATCTTCTTAATGTAACAAAAATAGTAAAAAAAATCGTTATGAAACTGATTACGCGATTGAAGTGCTGATTAAATAATATTATTATCTATGTTAATAATAGTAGTGTTACTCCTGCAATTATTTATATACCTTGGAACCGCATTGGATGCAACCGTGGGCTTTATATAGATGTAGTTTTGCATTCAGTACTCTTAGCTATTCTCTAGATTCCGTTCTCGTGATTATTGTAAACGAGGGTTTAGATAGCCAAGGTTGCCGTTGATAGGAGGGGCAATAAATCGCTTTTTATGTCTTGTTGAGATGCTGACTAGTCTACCGCTAGTCGGTATTCATTTAAAGGAGGCGTCACATCACAGGAAAAAGACCCCTTTAAATTAAGTAATCGGTTTATGGTATGGATAAAAAAAATTGTCGCTTCTCAAGGTGAATTTGGGGTTAAGTTGTATTATCAATGCGTAGTTTGATTTATATTTGTGACTCTCAAAGCGAGGCACCGGGTCATCATTTCCGGATCGTTGGCTTTCGATGTTTGAAAAATCACTAGAAAGGCGACAGGGCTGGGTTTCGTCCCATGTTTCAATCTGCCCGTCAATTTAATTTCATAATCCATTAATCTTAAACCAGAATTGCTACATATTTATCAGTTTGAACACCAACAACCCACTTTTTTAAGAACCACGACGGACGTTCAGTCCACATGATATACCGGGTGTCGTGTATATTAAGTCCCTCAGGTAAGTTAACGGTTCACATTCTACATTAATCTATATATTATAGCTGAGATACGCCGGCGGTTTGTTCTTAACAGTTTCAGGACTTGAAACTGAAAACCATCAAACAAACAGGCCGGGTAATGCAAACAAGTATTTCTCATCCGTTTTTTACACCAAAGCTTGATGTTCTTTACCGCCACAGCGCTCACAGTGACAATGTGGGGCGCCTTAAAAGACGAAAGTGAGCAGGGAGATGTACCAAGTTGAGGTGCCTTCCTCTAACGTTGCTGTTGTGGCTATCGCCGCCCTTGCCGCTTCTGGCCACCGTCAGCCGATTTCAGCGGACTGTAGTCCTCTCACGTCTCGAACCACCCCACCCGACGGAACCTTTAGGCGACGGTTCTTTCGCCATCTTGAATTTCCTTCAATCGCTGCAACTGTGCTGCAACGTCAATCCCCGCGTCATAACGCCCCTCTATTTCGTGACTGCTGTTCAAGTCAGACTCGGTCCCTACCTCTGCTTAGCCTCTCCTGTCCCTTCGCTTAGCTAGTCGCCCAGCTAGTTTCCCTATGTCTCCATTCTTCCACATCTAGTGTTAGGGGTGACGCGGGTCTGGGGATAGTGCTCGAGAAAGGAAGACTCATCTCCTGGTGCAGGCAGACACATTCCGCTGCTGGTGCTGCTGCTGTAGTTTCACTGACTTATTATCTGCCGGCATAACCGACTTCTATTGAGTGGCGTCGTCAGCTACCCATTGCGTTCCAGTGCGCGGACTTCGTGGACGGGAAATGGCTTCGATGCAGGCAGTGACTGTCGTCAGGGTTCCAGCATAATTCGGCGGCAAAAAACTGATTCTGAGATAAAGAGTGTAAAAAAAGAAACTTTTCTTAAAGAACAGACAAGTGACAATATATTGTAACGCTTTTCTCCAACTATTACAAATATCTTAGCTGACTAGTTAGTTCGAATAGCTTCATAAAATGAGAGCTTAAATCGACCTCAATACTGTTGGATTATTCTACATTGATATTTAACAGCCGTCGTTTGCGAAATATGTGGAAGTAATTACGTTTTTCCTTTCCAGAGTCTCGCTCTGCCGTTGCCTTTATGTCGCCGTTCTAAGAAGAAATCATTAGAATATGGTCACCTTGTGGTCACCATCTGAGCCACAATTTGTTTAGCTAGACCCAAGTGTTTAGGGTCTTTTGATTACCTTAGCTTGGCACGGTGGGACACCTGGAAACCTAATTAGAACTATCTTCGCACGTTTATAGTAGTATTGGTCGATTTTTTTGATATTTTAAGTCAGTCTTTAGTTCGCAAGCGCGAAAACAATCTCTTGATTGATCGTTGCAAAATCATAAGCGGTTGTACCGTTTAGCTCAATACTGTTGGTTAATAATTGTCCAGTCATCAGAAGAACTCAATGAGACGATAAATAACGCATATATTTTTATTCTATTTCTACGAGTCGAGTTCCATCTAAAATATCGATGACACAGTAGCCAATACGGATGGGTAAAAAATCTTGTTACACATGTTGAGAGATCACAAATTTAACTGTCAGTTTCTTTCTGCTATCGTTTGAAGCTATGGACGAACAGTTAGTTGCCCCGGAAAGCCAAATCATCTAGTCACACAGGTATCGTCGCCGAGACCCAGCAGTCTATCAAATTGATCTTCCTTGGGCGTCACATTCCAGCGAAATTCTTTTCAAAAAAAGACACGGAGACTGCGAAAATACCACTTCCTCTCTCGTCCCAACGATCTCTCAATCTGCCGACTGCGAAAGTCGCCTACATACGTCCAAGCCTCGGCTCACACTGTGGTTCAAACAGCAAAAGATAGCAGGCGGGGTCTTCAGGGAGTGTAATAATTTCTTCGAATATCGAACGTCCTTGAACCAACAGGGAGAGAAACCTGTCTCGAAGTTCTCCTGGAGAACAGCAAGTTAACTTGAAAGCTACGCGTATAAGCGGTCCATTGTTTAAGAGCAATGTAACTTTTCATCAATAGAATAAAATGATCGTAGATTTTCGTTTGATGGTAAAATGCCTAACGCAATACAAGCCTTTTTTTCCGTTCAGTTTTTTGGTGCCATTTTTCGATCGGCCGAATCTGGTGCAGGGCGTTTAGTTGTAAGATTGTGATTACATTTTTTTTTACTTATTATTATTATTACTGTCTTTTACTTATTACTGTAATCTACTTTTTTCTATTAATAATTCCAAAATTTTACGTACCGAAATGAAAATAGGGGTCGAAACGCATGAATAAAACCGTTGTGTGGTAAAAACTTTTCGACTATAGAGTCGAAACAGAGCTGATGCCTTCGTATTGAGCCATTCTACTAGCTGCATTTGTCGGGGGCGAATCTGTGTGTATTTTATGACAATCGCCAAAGTGTAACAGTCTATTGTTGCACACCCCGCCGGCTCTACCTCAATGGTAACCAACGCAGACTACTCACCTGTGTAGCCTCATGCTATACAAACATGTTTGTAGCGTGCTCGATATACATAGCCACATCTGATGCTGCAAAGGGTGCAAAACCTATTAAAAATTCTATTACATACTAGTCCATGGAACGCCATAGAGATATGGTGTATAGACCACAAGAGGAAATCGGAGAGTGTGACGTTAAGGAAATAGGTGGTTTCGTTCTATGCTGCAGGCTTTGCTGATCGGGCTGATTTACGTAAACAGCTGGGTTGATTTCCGCTGCGTCGATTGGTCTCACCATACAAAGCTCTATATGATTGGATAGGTTTATCATTAAGGAAACGTCTTCAAGTGTACATATGTACATGTACGCGGAAGCGTGTCATTCCTTTTTACCTATGCTGTATGTTTAATGCCGTCGTAAATCAATTTTACATGAGCATCGATCGAGAACAGCTACGGCGATCTACTTTTGTTCTAACGAAGACGACACAGAAAATAAAATGGAAAGTTATCACTCGTTGAAGGCGTATCGGCCTACGGCAAATTTGCCAGCGCCTCTGGCCACGTTGAAGAAATGAAAAAAAAACGTACGGATAAGAGAATAAAGAATAAAGGGACTTTGATCGCTAGAGGGCGCCACACCTCCATAGCGATACAGTTGGCTCTTTCTCGGCCAGTGCTTTTTGCTCGAACGGATTTTGCTCCTTGAAGAAGCTCCCACAAGTTTCGTAGTGCGGTTAGTAGAGGAAAGAATTCCAGTGCTAGAGGAAAGGAACTCGCCACCAAGCCCAGCGAAGTGGAAAGGTATATGGTAGGATGGTTTAGTGGGAAAGGTGATACTGAGCATCAACATCATTCCATACAGAAATGACTAGCAAATGTAAAAGGGAAGTTCACATACGAACTCCAAACAGGTGTACAGCAGTAAAGAGATGGATGATTTTACCGTTATGCCGTGTCTAGAAAGATAATGCCACAGCTCTACTGTTTCCTTGGCTAAATATAATTGACGGAAAATCGTTCTGTTTATATTGTGTGAGGGTGCGTTTCTGTTGTCAGTCTATACATTCGTATACTATGACGTTACGCGATTAGGTATTCATAACAGCTATATTGATAATCAGCGCGTTAGACTGGGAGCGTTAATATTTGAATAGTAAGAATCTCGGGCATTTCCACTGGTCTCGACTTAATTGTGTCCGCGAAAGCAGAAGCTGTCGAAACTTACTTGGACAACCTTTAAAGCTTTATAGTTGTTTCACGCTCGTTTATGGTCGGTCCTTCACTGAAAATAGCAAGATACGTAAATAACTGACACTGTTAAATGGCGCAGAGATTCGAGGTAATCACCTAGACCACAGCACAGCAAATGTTAAACAGTGGGCAGTTAATTTGTTCACCCCAGTAGGCTGGAGGTCGGAAGCAAACCTCACTCACTAGAGCCCTTTGGGACGAACTGCGGCGCAATCAATCCACGAAGCCTCGCTCGCCCGTGGATTGCTCGCTCTAGAAATGATCTCCGTCGGCGTAATTATCGTCGCCTTAGCACAGACGGTAATCACCACTCGTCATAGACACACACGATGAAAACTGCACAGCTCATGCGTCCAGTATCGTGGGTCCAGAGCGTTCATGGGAGTCGTTCGCGTGGCGGCTAGTTTGCATCAACAATAATAGTATCGTCTACGGTCTCAGCGGACAAAGGCCTTCCGAACTATTCTGTTGGATATATCATAACATGAGTAACAGCAGCCGACGCATAGAGCAGCAACTCGCTCGACAAACGCTACCTCCATAAATGAACTCTATATATAGTCAACACAACAGCCGCCTGTCATTATTACTATGAGAAGAGCCCCCATGCGGAACCCCAGCTCCCCCAGCCATCACCCCCCTAATGCTGAGCTTACCGACAGTTGCGAACTTCTACAGTCTTCATACTGTAGAGATAAAGAGAAGGCGAAGGCGAGATAAAAGGGAATAGCCGGCGAAGCAGGTCACAAGTATACACGAGGTGTGAAGTCCAAAGAGGCTTCGTCACAATATCCAACAGCGACGTCATTAGATGTGTGGTCTCACTGTGCCTGCCGAACGCAATGTTTCCTCGGGGACCTCTTTCGGGGCTGGCATCGAAGAGGAACGCCTGACGCCGATAAAATCATCATTGCTGATCAAGACAATAGTGGCATGATGACGTAGCTTGCAATTACTTCGTATGTCTAATCATATCTATTTGATGAACTCTTCTGACATGACGATAAAATTTCAGAATGATAAATAGCGTCGTCGAAGAATATTAACTGCCGATATGTGTATACTGGTATATCAGTCATCGAATCTATGCATGGCTTTACTGTGTGAGGCACGAATCCTTCGCTGGTACAGCTGCCAAATCTTTGTGATTCGGAACGTTCGTTGGAAAAAACGAAACAAGACTGCTGGTTTTCCTGAAGTTTAAGCTCATCAAAAGGTCATCTTTAACTTCTCAAAAATCATTTTATCGGGTTCTCTTTTGTTAGAAACGCTCATTCTATGCAGAACGTGGATCCAAAACGCGCCAGCTGGGTCTAGCTACTTTAACAGTGTATATATATATATATATAATTTTTGCTTTACAAACACAACGTGTTTTAGACATATTTTCTTAAAATTGGCTACCATTGTATTTCGTGAAGCACACAGTGAAGCACAGTGAGTCGTTTTTTGCAATAAAAAAAAAATGATGCATACCTGTTCTCTAGTTATATCCATAATCTAATGTCTTGAGCTGTTTTGCTCAGGTCCGATAGACGCTTCGGCCGCCTTTGAAAAGATTGTTTGCATCGTCCTTATAGATAGACATATTGGTGGTTAATTTATAATATCGATGAAAAGCGTTTACGGTTTGAAGCAAGCGGATACCTCTTTGGCAGAATTCGTGACGCATGCTCACCGGCTATCCGAATCGAAACGCTTTGCTGTACCTTCAGACATAACAAATAGCGTCGAAAAGTTCAGATTTACTGATTAAAAAGTGAAATCCATACATGGCTATTGTGAATGGGGATTTATAGTACGAATATTAATTTGTAACCATGTTGAAAACGTGCGATTAGACCTACTTTATATTATGCGGCCTTGATTTAGTTCCTAATTTCGCCTTTAATGATTCTCTAACACAATCCATTTTTGCAAAAACCTACAAGGCGGTTACCTAGTTCCATTAAGGGGCGTCCCATTCGAGATAATGTAATATAATACAGAAACCTGATTATGTGTAAGATTATGCTCCCGAGAGCACAAGCCTATCCTACAGAGCGTTTTCTTTAGTGACTGCGAGCTCATGCCCCCGGAAATCGGTCAGTTCAATAAAATATCTAGAAACAAACCATTGTTAAATCATTTTCGAAGTTTATTCGTTTTACTCAGAACTGAGAATCATCTGTAGGTTATCAGCTCGGAGTAAGCTGTAGCGATCATGCAGAAAAGGTGCAGAAAAGGTTATTTCGCTACATTCTTTCATAGTTTATAACATGCTTCTAAGCTACGAAAGCTCTGATAGAATTGTCTTCATCAATTTCGAGTCCACAGAACCCAATGTGTGAAGCAAACCCTTGGTATATTAAACATTGACCCTATCTTAATATAGCGAATAAACTCGCACCTCTCAAACAATTATAATGTGCTACGAAGAGGCAAAATCCAGCTTTGCTTTTTATCGACTTTGTGATCTAACTCTTTACGTATTAGTCGGCTTAGAAATTACTTCCTGCTCCTCGTAGACCAGTACCCACAATTGACGTACGGTCATGCAGCCTTTTCTACATAGGTAAAAAGCCGCTTCTTCAAGTGATCGTGTTGATTCTTGTCTAGCAAAGCCCTTATGGAAACTAAACTGCTTTCTCTACCTCTTTCTTGCTTCTAGCCTGTTTCTCACTCACTAAACAGGTATTCGAATTACGCTACGTAGGCTTCTTTATTCTTGTGCCCCCACAAAAGGCACAGATCTTCTACTCATCCCTTGAGCATCCTTTTGTATTCCTCGTCTTCAACGATCCCCCATCGGGGTCCAGCTTCAACGCCCAATACGCTACTGCCACGAGCCACTGCCTATTTTTCGGGCTGTCCAGCAGCAGCAGTAACAACAGCAGCATTTTCAATGGGCATCCTCGGCAATCTTTCCGTGTCCCGTCGAGCAAATTAAATATTGCTACTTCTTTTTCTTTTTCCGCTACATGGCACCCTGCTTTCCCCCGCCCGTCGTGCCATCGGTGCGCCTTATTCCTATACGCCGATTCTTCGACACACTATTCATTCTAATGCTTTTTTTGGCCTCTCGAGTATTTCACATTCTCCCTGTCTCCTCTTTGTCCTTTTCACTTGCCGGGGGGTAGCCTCGCTTGTGTCGGCACCTTCTGTAAGGTTGCCCCACCTCCTAACTATGCCTTTTACCATACTGACTACTTCTTCATTTGGCCGAGAACACTCGGCGACTGTAGCACTCTACTTGACTTGGCTACTTAAACGGTGACCTAAAGGCCTGGAGATCTGGATGCCTGGTACTGGTTTTGCCTGATGAGGTAAAGCAGTTTTACTTCTACCGGTAGGAGTCGCTGAACGTCTCGTCGTGTTCAGCTTAATCTTTCTCTTGTTGGTCGTTTTCCCCGCAGCATCGCTGCCGCCAGCGCCCCCTCGGAAACCTGTATCCCAAACAGGCCCTTGTTTTCAAACCGGCTTTCTCCTCATCCTTTGCGTACCCACGTAGCCAAGTCTGGCAGAGACGTTTCTTTTCTGCTTTGCATTGTTGAGTTAGTTGGCTAGGTCCCTTGCCCTCCTTTTGCCTTATCTAGAATTACTCTACTCATGTTCGCACGGCAGGACCGCCCGTTCGGGTACTGTCACGAACCTTTCTATCGTTCCGGTTTCGCCAACGAGCTGCTTGCTGACGGTGCTGATTCACGAAGCCCAGGGAACTGCTTGGCCGTCAGTGTTAAAAGCAACGTTAGCTGCAACACCGAAGAAAAGATCAAAACAATAAAGAGAAAAAAGGAGAGAATATATGGTATAGGAGATCTGAGATTCATACCCACTGAAGAGTGGAAGCATTTTTTATCATGGATCTACCATCGTAGCTTAGGCAGAACCGCATGAGGACGCGACTAAGCATTTGTACCTTACAACAGAACATCAGGGATTAGACGTAGTGTAAGCATCAGCGGTTCCCTAAAAAAGAAAAGTATCTGTGGAGAATACCACACTCTGCAGACTGGATACACCTGTCTTCATTTACATAACTGACATATCGTTTGCTGGGCTACCTGTCGCTGCTGAGCACCAAAAAATATACAATTTACTGTGATTTACGTTTACGCCTTTTATGGAGTTAACGTAAAGCCGGTATTTTTAAACACCATATTATAACTGTGCAAAGATAAGCTTTTCTACTCTTAGAAGGTTACAAAATTGCCATGCGATTGCAGAAGTTTTAGCTACTTATACAATGAAATTTATTATGCCACTTCCCTATTACTTTTTTGCGTAGTGATCTAAATACGAGGGAAAATTTACTGGTATAGCGTAAATGGCGCAAGGATTAACATCCGTTTCTATAAAAAAAAAAAAAAACCGCTGCTGTAAAAACATGAAAATTTGTTTTCAAGCCTCTTACACAAAAAATCAAAGAGGACGATAAAGGTTCCTGCAAAACTTCAATGATCTCTGCCCATAGCAATCTTGGTCATGATTCCTTCATGACCGAACAGTTGCATAAAAAGCATTTAGTCGAAAAACGTAATACATCTGTAACCGTAAAAGATGTATAATCGTATCCGAATTTGCTACATACTGCATTTTTAGAATCGCATATCTCTTCGTGCGCTCTTTTTTCGTTCGTCTCCTGTCGAAGTCTGAAATAGTGTGGTGGTCAGCCAAATCGTCCTGTAATCGGCAGGAATCGTAGTTTGCATCTTCAGACGACGGGACACATGAGCTCTTACCTACAAACTGACGTGGATATGGAGACACGAAGGAGAGAAAAATTAAGGGTGACACTGCGTATGGCCTCATCTATCGCAAATTGCCGTTTACTCCATCGGCGGAACATTTACTTTACTCTCACGTTTCAGGGCCATCTTGTCTGGTGGCCTTTGCTAGCTACTTCGAACGATAAAAAGAACCATCAGAGAAAGTAGACCATTAACGGAAGACACAATTGCCGCTAGCTTTAGTGAACCCTTGTAAAGAGCGCTTTGGCAAAAGCCATAGATATGCACAGCCGACCCATTGACCCGCGCCGAAAGGAAGACATACAGTTATTAATTATGTGTTATTAGCAAGAGAAGATCCAGTGTGCCCTGATGACGAGCTGCGTCGTGCAAGCTGGGCTTTTGAACAAAAGTCGTCGTAAGGCACCGACGAACCACTAGTATAAAAGCAACTTCGTATAAAAAATCAAGTTGCGACATGATTTATAAACTCGTTAAAGTGATTTAGGAATTAGCACTGGTTATAGCAGTACAAAAAGCATTCTAAAGATTTTTTCGCTAAGGTACGTATTGGATAGAAATCCTCAGTCAGTTGAAAATAGATAAAAATTTAAGAAATAAACGTTATGTTAATAATTTATTTAGTACCTATGAAAATAAAATTTTCAACTGACCCAGTTATCAATATTAAAAAGCAGAAATTACTCTATTCTGATGTTTTTTTTTCAACCGTTTTGTAGCACTAAACTTTCCCATTTGTCGCAGCTCTGTTCGAGTGAGCACAATTTTATATATAAAGACACATCATAAAAATACATTGAAAAAATCGATAAGTGCACGAAAACCAAGCCATTTTCTCATTATTTGCTTTTGTTTTTCATTCTATGTCTTAGGTGGCCAATTGTTTGCTTTTTGTCTGGCTATTAACCTAACGTTCACAGCTATAGACCCGCTTGAAATATCAACGATCGCCAGCCTTTCTGTGCTTGAATGTTTCACCTTCGTACTTCCCATCTCTTGTTATCCTCCTAAAGCGATTTTTTCAATGCTGTCTCCCTAAGCATGTCTAATATGGCCCACACTCACAGTTATCATGTCGTTCTGGAAATTTACGTTTCTAACAAAGGTGTATCGATCAAGAAGTTGGAAGAGTTTTTGTGGTATCTAAGAAAACGTGCACCCTACTCGAGGTTGTTCCGACACTCGTCCCTGCATCCCATGGGACTCGAAGCTAATCAATAGTTCTTTGAGATGGTTGCGGCTGAATGGTGTTTCTCACAGCAATTTTTCATCTTGTGGGTGGCCGTCAACCTCGCAGAGGGCAAAGGCCTATGGGGTTTGCTAGTACAATGTAGCGCCACCCGTAAGGCGGCGACCTTCTAGCCAGCAAGAGCAGCTCAATAGGTCGCCCTACGGCATTGACGGCAAGCGGACACCCGATACTGAAGTTCGTTTTGTCCTTTTACGTTGAAACCTTGCCAATGCGGGAGGCCCGAAATACTGTAGAGACGTCTTCCTTGCTTTACGCTAGGCCTGGTCACGCAGGCTAGCAGGTTCCATTGAAGGCTCTCGGTATCCGGGTCACGTTGGAGAGACCGCGTCGATTTGGCACTAGCAGTGATGTTAGGTCGGTCATGGAGCTTCGCCTGGAGTCCCAAGAAAGGGTCTGTTGGTAGTAGCTACACATAGAAGCTTGAGCGCGGAGCTCTCTCAGCTACGCGCAGTATACTAAGAGCTGGGGCTTTCTTTCTCACTCCATATGTAAATGGAAGCCTAAGATCCGCACACAGGAAGAGCTGCTTTGGCTAGTACTGCTGTTGCCTCTGCTTTGATATAGACCAACAGCGTTCCAGTTACCCCCGACCTCAGACATGGCAAGCGGTAGCTGCCACCTACATGCTACGGGGTCTACTCGAGCAAGTACGGTGAAATCATCAAGACGAGGGGAATCAGCTATTTTATGGAGCTAGGTCGTGAAGAAAATTTTAACTTCGACTGAGTTAAGTAATAAATAAGTAAGACGCAGTGATAAAAAAAAAGGAAGGCACGGCCGAAATATTATATGTCTGTTATAGTTACTAGGTAGTAAACTGCCTTGTTGAATAAATCACTGATCTTTATGAAGCTTGTTGTGGGTTTTCGTGAATAAATTTTTCGAAGTTATCTAAAGGAACACAGCACTTAAAAGTTTATATATATATATATATATATATCGTAAACTTTTAAGTTTGTACCTATTGTTGGTTGATTTGGATCGCCATTGAATAAAAAATTTTAGCTGGCGTGTAACACCTACAATAGAGTTGTAATTATCCAATAGCGTTTGTTGGAATCGCAACTGTCATTACACTATTGTGAAAGAAGACAAAAAACTACAGGAAAATTTTTGAATTAAAAGTTCTTCATTATTTCTGGAAAGGAAAAGTTGGTTGTAAGATATATAGCCCGATAGTTTTTAAACCCACAATTCAAAAGTGGTGTCCTCTTCTCAAAGAAATAGATCTTGAGCTTTACGATCAAACACGTCTGAACGATCTACAGCAGGGTCTGCAGCAATAGCAAGCCTAGAGTACCCTTACGTAAAAAGAGGCTGGGAGCACTTCTTTTGTGTCGATCGGATCTATCTGTATGTTAGGAAATATGTTTCGAAGTTTGGATGCTCCGTAAACTCAATAATTGCCATTGAAATCTGAAAAATTAAGTAGATCCGAATGATTTGTCACGACTGCAATCTGAAGTACAAGATGGAAACTTTATAAAGACACAGTGAAAAAAATGCAGTAAAAAACGTTTTTCAAATAACTGCGTTAACATTCTTTCCAAAAGATACTTAAATTGCGAATTTAGTAACATTTGTATTATATAATTTGATATAAATTAATCGTTCTGTTTTGTATAACAAAATAAATTATTACTATGGTAATTGCAACACCAGTTAAAAACAATTTTCATTAAAAAGGCGACTAAACTGATAAGTAAATTAAACTTGTGTGCGAAAAAAAGCCTTATCCGTTTAGTTAAGGCTTTCTCTCTATCTTCTTTTAGTAGCCTTCGAAAAGATGGACAGAAGGACAATGGTAATCAACGCATAATTTAATAATGAATGTTTCTGGATAAAAAGGTACGCCTTGTCGCGAAAAATCGGTCTGTTACTATAAGCTTACTAGATATAATGTGTCGCTTCCAGTAAAAGGGCTTAACACAGATAGAAAACTGAAGTGATTATTTTATATTTTTCGATAGATATCATCGCAGTCACCGTCAACGGGTCCTATATTAGCCATGATACTGATAAGACCTGCACTATCTCTTAACTCCTAATCTCTCACGGTAGAAGCTAGATTTGTCTAACAGCTTGAAGTACGGGATTATCGATTTCGTTCGGGGCATTCGTCATGGAGATTCGTCGCTGGCGCTTTCCCGTCAACTTAACTGAATCCACCTCGTTCCTTATTTCCTATATTCCATTATCGTAAGCCTCGCTGAAAACTCACATCGGATTATGCATAAGCTTCTACCCAGACATTAGGCAAAAGAACATCTGTATAGTTGACTGTTCTTGGTGATTAGCAACCGTCCGTTGTCAGCTACAACGACTGCTTCGAAGATCGGCCATCACATCCAGGTTTTTTTCGGATTGAACTGAGTTGAGGCACATTTGTAAGAAGGAAGGTCCACACATTGAGCTAAAAAAAAATATGCTAGAGAAAGGAGTAAAAAACGAAGGTAAAATAAGTATTAAAACCGGGGCCTTTGACAACAGAAATTTGACAGTTTAAAGCCGATAGCGACAAACGTGAGCACTTGCCACTATACCGAGTTAAGGCATCATGGGACTGTGGGCTAAGGACAAAAGCACTTAGATGGTTTGAAACCATTAAGTGCCTTGTGCTTTGTTACTGTGAATATTCATCATACGCTAGCTTGATTAATTAGATGCTCATAAGTAAAGGAACAGAACGAGGGACTGAGTAACATGGCCAGCCCCGATACTCGAATTTAATCTAATTTATATTATTGGAATTTATTGTCATTGATCACTTTTGTGGGGTATCTTTGGTAGTCGAAAACGTATTAGCCGTTTTTTTTGCTAAATGGGTCTAATGTCCCATACCTCAAGTAATACGATGCATGTCAGGTCGGTGTCATTTTTTTAAAGCTGGGGTTTGGTACTAGTATTTATATTAAAATTGTTAGAATGTTTTTATTCAGACTGTAAAAAATTCTGCAAAACATCATTATATTTTACAATCTTATTATAATGAAGACACAAATGCTGCCTATGAAATGATTGTGATGCCCATGGCAAGAGTGGCTCAAAGATGGTTTTGTTGCCCATGATATTAGATGTGATATAGGACTTACGAGACCATCAAGAAGCTAAACGTTCAACATCAGTTTTGGCCTATTTGAAGAAAGCTGGAGACAAAAAAAAAGCTCGATGTTCAGGTGCTTTACAAATTTGCTCTACAGAAACGTAAGGAAATCGAGTCATTTATCAGGCGGTCGATCACGAACGATAAAACGTGGACAATGTAATATAAATAAGAAAAAAGCAAAAAATGCGCTTTACTATCTATGAAAAAGCCTGTACGGATGCCAAAAAAATGTTATGCTATGTGTTTGGTGGTATTGGGAAGGAATTATATATTATGAGCTGTTGCACTGTAGTAAAACGATTGCTTAGGACCTCTGCTATCAACAACTAGCGATACTGCAACAAAGCATTAAAAAAACAGGCACTGGTAAACAAAAACGGCGAAACCTTCCATTATGACAATGTCAGACCTCATATATTTTAAGCTACCTCGCAAAAAAGAAGAGAACTTTCATTCGCCGAATTCGCCGTATATCATTAGCAGACTGTTTCGGTCTATGCAAAGCTTTCTTGATGAGGGCTTGGTTTCTGCAACAGTCACTTGTCACCATTACTGGCACAGAAATAGCGGAAACTCTACAATGATGAAGTCATGATGTTATCAGAAAGATGGCAGAAAATCGTTGGTTAAAAACAGCACATATTATGTAAAAGTATAACGAAATAATTGTTTCAATTTTGGCTTAATTACAATTTATACTTTTCAGCAAACTAATATTTTGTTAAATCGACAGCGTAAAGCGTTTTCTCGTAGGTATGATCCAGTTGTCTCACATAGGGATTTTATTAGGAAATAAACATTTTAATTGAATTCAAACATTTATTGAGGATGTCATCTAAAAATAAGGAAAGCCCAATTAATTATCAATGAATGCAAATGGACGACCTCGATAGCTAATGTACAAGACACTTAAATCAGTTGGTAGGCAATTCAGCTTTCTTTCCAGATAGCTCTTTGGGTGGTATATATATATCCCTCCGATATATTCGTCTTCGTCCACATGTCCTATTTGGACTTCATCGGCGTCCAAGCACAAGTGTCCGTCATGAGTTCCCTAACCGATTTGTCCTGGGCCATCGAGAGGTCACAAGGGCTCCGACGCAACAAGGTCGTCATTGTCTGCCCCATCGGTTCTGTCTGTTTCTCCATATTTTAATACAGCAATTCTGTTAGGAGTAGGGACGGTTTTCAAAGATACCAAGTAGACCGAACAAAATTTTATTGCGGTTCTCAACTGAAACGACTAGCCAATCCTCGAAGCGCGGAATCCTGTGGGTGGCTAGTTAGATGTTGACCATATCGTCCACGGAATAGATAATAAAGCTTCTCTTTCTAATGAGCTGAACAAACGATAGCATCCTGGTGAAGAAGGTTAGAAACGTTCGGAGGAAAAGAAAGAACGTTATTTACTTCGACTTAGGTGGCTTGTGTGAGACCTGGTGCACTAACCTTTTTCGATATTTTTATTCTATGTACAATGAAGACGCTGCCGTTGACAGACATTATTCGCGTTAACTGTTTAGCATCAGTTAGAAAAAGCAACGTTTGCTCATTGGTTGAAGTTAAAAATTGTATTAGCGATGGCTTATCATTTAAAGTGAATGCTCCGCAGAAAATAAAGAAGTTGACTGTTTATAAATTAAAGTTACTCGTTGTGTCTTTCTGAAGTTCGTGCGCGCAGCATAAAAACGGCTCGAAAGGTCAATGAGGGCATGATAACACGCTCCTAGGTTGAAGCATTGGTTCCTACCTAAAAATATATTGTTTGAGACAGGCACTATTACTAAGAAATCCAATATATTTTACTACAACGTGAAACGACTCATAAGCTATCACTAGCTACACGTTGGGCAAACGCACACCTCATGCGTGCAAAAAGCGCAAACCTAGTGAATTCTGTTGAAATGATTCTAACCATGTCTTTTCGGGGGGAGGGGGGGGTGACAGACGCTTCAGCTCTGCCTAGAAGGCGTCTTTCTTTGGCAATGTCGGCCGACCACTACGATCGTCCAAGCTTCACTTGGAGTTTCGTTCTCTTTGCTTCTTCGTACCGACACACATTTCTCTGATTCAGTTTTGGGATAAGCTTACCCCGCTAGTGTCTTCCGGCCCATTTAACCTCACCCAATAGTAACGAAGCTAGCAAGAAAAAAGAACCCTAAACATAATGGTCGGCTATAGCTGAAATGCCCAGCCGATGAAAAGGCCGACAACGCTTTATACTACATAATCATGAGGATCATCATGGAAGCCGTCAGCCATCGTAATGCAATGCTGGAAATGAGAAAGGAAAGAAAAGAAAAATGCTAGAAGAAGACCGAAAGGGCCTAAGCTGCCGCCACAAAGTCGGCTACCTTTTAGAATGGCGACGCGAACAAGAAGACGCTACCTTGGCGTGAACAAGAGACATGTTGGACACAAAGATGCTGTAAGAACATGTGTCATGCTGCCCCATTCAATAGAGAAAGCTATGTAGCACACTAATAGCTAGGGGGAGCAGCCGAAACAATACTTAGTTGTGTATATTAGCATGTGGTAAGTTTCTACAGGTATGCGGGTACTCGCTACGCAGGTGGCATAGATCCCGGACCGATCGTCTTCCGTTGGGTAAATGGCTGCCTAATGCTGTGCCAGTTGGTACAATTTTGCCATCAGTATTGGTTATTGTCGTTTCGGTAAGTTGGTAACTTCAACGTTTAGTTTCAGACAGGCACATGGTCTTTGAGATTTTAGGTGAAAGCTTTTGCGAGAAGTTTTGTTCAGTGCTAGGGTCTCTATCCGTACATAAGAATAATTCTAAATAATGTCCAACATACGCCAACTTATTCAGTCTATGTTTGTTTATAAAATGGTTCAGTCATCTCTGCCTGTTTTAATACCACGCACCGTGAAAAATGTCCCGTTTTTTTTTCTAATATTCTGGTCCTTTTTTATTCTGGTGCGCTTTCAAATTAACATGTGGCCGGTTCCATAATTCTTATTTAAGCCGCTCTATTGATTTTTTTAAAAGATACATTTACCGTGCTAATAGAGAACATACAGCCCGTCTGCGTATGGGCACCTAAGAAAAGTACTCTTAAGACATCCATTGAACCTTATAGAAGCATCCTCGAACACTGTTCAAACAGGTTATCGCGTGCCTTTTAAAATGAGTCCCTATATTATTGAGATTTACTTAACACATAGACAATAATCACGCAGGTAGTAAACATTATCCGTACTTCATACATATTAACTTTATTGTTTGTTTTTGTTTATATTTACGATATTGAGGTGTTTTCTAAAACGGCCGAAGGGCCGCAAAGTACGGATTTACAACACGATCTTGTAGTCACGTTCAGGATGCGATATCCTTCGTTAGGTTCCAATGCACTAGCAAACGTATGCCTAAGTAAAAATCAAACGGAAACAAATGGTCTATGGTCATTAGCGAGCAACTGGGAAGCGGCGGAAACTGTCGGATCGCCTTTATCGTGGCATTAATGTTTATCCTTGAAATTTACTTGATGAGCTTGTTTGATGTACAACGCTGTTTATCAATCGACACTGTTGACAGCAGTGATACTCGTCTCTATGCAAGCGTCGTCTTGTTTCGAGCCCCTAGAAGCCTTATTTGGTACGCTGACAGACTGTAGCTTGCAGAAGCTACAGTCTCGCAGACTTCGAGCTTCGTGAGCGAACTTGGAGTGAGCAGATCGGTAAAAAGCGGCTGAATCGTATGCGTAAGCGATTAGGGTAACACTGTGAGGTATAGAGAAAATGGCAGAAGAAAGGATTCTGTTAACGTGTTCGAACTGCTTAAACGGAGTAAGCTGATAAAATATCCTGTTAAACGAGTGACTCGATTTGAGAACCTTGTATGAACAGACGAGGCTATATTCCATCGTCATCTTATACTAATAACTGTAGCAAGCTCGTTTCGCATTGCTAAAATGCATCGGTATCTTTTATCGGGCCTGCAAAAAATGGAAACCCTTTGCTGATTCTCACTTGCTTCGCCCTGTTGTTTGACCCAAGTGAATGGAAAAAAAGCAAAAATGGTGTGCTTCTTTATTGACACATAATTTTCACATGCTGTTGTGAGTAAAGGAATACGTTTCCTCGATAGCTGTGCATGTTGAAATTTTTCACCTTATTTGAGTAAAATGTACTCCGTTAACCTATGGCGACCCTGTGCCACGTGACACTCAAGAAAGCAGCAAAATCGAGAGTAGGAATTTTAATTTAAAAAATGTTTCCTATCATGATTCTTCGTCATAACTTGTATTAGAATATTATCGATAAAAACACGTTCACTTCTCTGTAGAAACACCAAACTACAATTCAATTAAAGCTCACTAACGAAAGGACAAATTGAAACCGTTTGACATTGTCGTGGATGAATCATATCGAATTCGATTTCGTCTATCAAAACATACAAGACACGGTTATAAACCTTCTCCAAATGGGATCTCTTCTACCAGTTGCTATTTTACGCTCATACATATTTAAATGAACCAATTGCACATGCAGGCGACTACAAGCAACATGTACTCGTCCAACCCTTTGCCTCGTTCGTCCTACCCTATATGTCCCACTCCCCGGCCCTTTATTCAGCAAACTTTGGACATGCCGGTGTGCGCTTCGTCTCGACGTAACAACAAACCGAACCGAAAGAGCCGCTTGACATAATTCGCATCTGCCGCTTCATCCGAACGGAGACAGCTGTCGCCTCTCTACGCGACTTTCTTTACCTGGCATGGCCTAGGAGTCCCTAGGCATATGTCTTGCTTTTTTTCGACCACAAACTAGATGCTCGGCCCAAGCCACGTGCTCCACCGATTCCGCTGCGGTTATCGTTGCCGCTTCAGCTGCGCCGTGACGCGTCACGCATTTTGGCTTTTTACTTTCTTCTCTACAACTGGCCGCATCCACGACTTCTACCGGCGATGGCTCGTGGTGCGTCAGAAGCATCAGAAACGCACGCATAAGGGCGAGGATGTTTTGCGTTGCGCTGCGTTGTTGACACATTTCCATACAAATATACTTTTCGTAAGTCCTCAGCGCGCTGAGACCAACCCGTTCCGCTTCCCCGGTCAGCCCAAGCCCCAGTTATGCGACTGGTGTCAGTATAGCTCAACGCTTGCTTGAACTCCAGTCAGTTTCGGCGTCCAACTCCCTCATGCGCTGCTTCAGATTTTTCACTCAGAAGTCCCCATTCGCATCCAACGAAGTGGCCACAGGCCGAATGCCCCAGACCATCCGAGTACTTGGATGCGGGCTCGGACAGAGCGTCTGTATGGTTCCGAACAGCGGGCCCACGCGCCTTGTGGTGGCCATATGCATTCTAGCGGGCGAGCGCCACCGTAGAGTCACAGTACGGCGCCGCGCCGTTATTGTAATCTCTTCTCGCAACGCAGACCTCCGTATTGCACATAGATCGACAGAGAGTCTAATACATAGAAAGAAAGGTAAAGGCAGCAAAAGTTTATTTTGGCTTTTTTTTTACTGCGGTAGGACGGCAGCTTAGTTAGCCAGTTTGGCTGGATGTAACTGCTACCGCACTCAGCTCAACAAACGCAGCCCAAACCGATTCGAATGACGGCTCTCTGTGTCGTCATACTATGATTGCTACGCAAACCAAAACAGAACTGTACGATACAAACGGACGACGCCTGCAAATCTGCAAGGGAATAGAAGCTATAGTAAGCGGTATCGGCTAAGTAGAGCCGATTGCACCGTAAGTGCCTACGCAATTTCCTGGTATGGAGCGACTCACCATGTTCTCGTATAGGTGAATCGAGCGGACTGAGCAAGTGTAGGCGTATTTCAGAATGTCGCTTGGAAAACGTCTTCGCAAACAAACATGTCGTGAAAGCCAACTACGGCGATGACAATAGCAGTACAACAGCAAGGACAGAAAAAATCATCTGAAAGGACGCGGGAGCCGCTAAGGGAAGCTTTCGTAAAGAGGGCCGAAAAAATCATACAAGTGCAAGATAGAAATCCTGAAAACGTAAGCGAAAGATCTGAGCAGGCTTTTGCTTGCGTTGTTATGAGGCTGGGGGACGAATACTCCTCCGGGATATAAGCCATACTGAGGCTTTGTCCATAAACACCATACTTACTGACGCTAGTCAGACCGTTAATTCTTAATCTTCGTTTAGTTTTTACTTGATTTCCGATTTTTCTAAGGCATTTGACAGAGTTTCCTAGTCTCGTCCTTTTTCGAAGTCGTGCAAACCTCAAATCGATAACCGAATGTCAATATCAGGACGTTTAGATAGCTAGTCTTGTCACACAATCAGCTCGACTCCGTACACCCTGCTAAGGCACACGCATTCCTACAACGCAAATGATCTGTAACTTATGCATTGTCGCAGGTATATTACCGAGCATCAAAACCATATTTGCCACACAATCTGTCTTTGTTTGAATATTCCGAAAGTCAAATTTTCGTACGGCGTCCATATTTCAGAGAAAAAAAAACTCCACACACTCGACACGACGCGGCAAAACGATTGTGCGCAAAGCGACTGCCACCAACCTGTGGCAACTCCAGGGAATACTGTATACCCATACCATATGAATACCACAGGTATATATTTATCCGCTGGATTTATGATGGCCTTTGTATTGTAGCTAATATTATTATCTGAATGGGAACATAAGTTGTCGTACCTGAACAAACCTATAGGCATTCAGCCTCTATGAGTGCAAGCAAAGTATCTTGTAGAAGGGTATAGATCTTAGCGGTTCCTTGCGCGCCCATTGAGCCGACATCATCCTATTGTACATTTACTCCCTATAGCATGCTATGACGAGCGGCGAGCTCAGCAAACGGGTGGACACGTACTGTATTTGATGGTCAAGTCAAACAGGAGGCGGAATGAGGCACGCTGAGCTTACCCAAGCTATTACTGCTCGCCTAATGACGCTCATAGCATTAAGACTACGAGCAATAGCCCAATTCATCTCGCTAATGCATAAACGTGCCACGATAACGGCTGATCGTAAAGTTCTCGCCAATAGTTGAAACGGTCTCTACTGACCACGCTTTTGCGTCTTCTTTTACGGCAGATCGCCCAAAATTCGAGAATGATCGGTACAATCTCTCAGTTAGCTTTGACGACTATTTGTTTACGTGGCCATTTACTAGATATGCAGTAGGTTAGATTGTTTTTACATGAGTACATGCTATGTCTCATTTCGAAATGCTCATAACCGGCAGACAACTGTCGCGGTAGACATTTAGTAGCTATAGCCGTTACAAACAATTTTATTCGTAATATAGTCCTAGTTTAGCATTACTTCAAACGTCTGGCTTCCCGTACCACGATCTGAAATCGTAAGAAACAATGTCATCAGCCTAGTGAACGAGTAGCTTTCCCAATCTGTGGTCCATTTTATGGCGGTATCGGACAACGACACATGATTCCGTGACCTATTTTTAAGACACCAAAAACATTAAGCGTTGCCCGATACTGATGCGTCTATTGAAAACTCGGCATTATTTTTCTTCTTTAATAATTGCACAATATATAGTACGTTCACGGATCATCTAGCAACGGAGCGATCCTGATATATATGTTTACTATTAAAATCTTTGATTATTATACTAACGTTAACTGCTCAGTTCTGCACCGTGTAGTAGATTAACAGCTATGTTTATAGCATATGATTCTTTCCTCATCGGATCAACGTGAACGCTATAGGAAGGAACGTTCATCTTTTCTATTTTCTGCAAGTCTTGGTATGACTTCCATCGATGTAGCTGCCAACAAAGATAGCATATCATTACTTCTCCAACGACCTAGTGTATATATCTATACATTCGAGCGAAGAAAACAGGCTACTTTGACCGTACATTCAAATAAACGTTCTTTCTCTCGTCTCTGAACGAGTTGACTACTTGGCATATCATTATTTCAAGCCTTTTCTGCGGTGGAAATTGCATGTCAGTGAATTGACCATAGCTTTTATATGATTATTTGACCATAGCTTATGTATGGTGATATATTATGGCATAGCTTTATTCCATTTTTTCGCCCGGTCTTTTCAGAAACCATTCAGACAGGATGAGTAGCGTTGTCTAGACTTTCTTATGTCCTGGTCGAAGAACAGGCTGACAATACCGCAAGTCGTAGCTCCTAATCGTTATAGGGTAAAAATATGAGGGGAAAACTGCTGATTCTCTCAATAAGCCTACCGATGTCCCGCGCGGCAGCCGCGTTTCGATAGGAATCGGTCTGGGCTTCATTTAGCAAAGCTGCAAATCTTCAGCCCCTTTCTATACATCAGGTCTTTCTATTCTCGATCCCTCTAAGTTACTATCACGTACCTTGCTTAGCAAAGACCCGCGCTAATCGTGTAGTCGAATAGCTTCATCGGAAGCCCAAAAACGCGTCAACAGCGGTAGACCTACCGAAGGCCATAAGTTAGGTTTTCTTCTATTACCTTGCAGCTGGGGGGTCCTTCTCCTCCTTACTCACTTCTCTCCGCTGTTACGTCACGCACCCAAAGCGAGAATCGGCGGGCCTCGCTGTAAAAGATGTTGGTTTCGCCAGCCGTCGCGACGGACGCATTAGCAATTATCTATCTGTTACGTTTGTCTTTTAGACGGCTGGAAGGATCGACAACAGGCAAAGCATAAGGACGAGATCGTGCTTCCCCCCAAAAAAAGAGTTGGCTTTTTCTTTTTTTTTTTTTGTCTTTTTCTCATTTTGTATGACATAGATGCTTGTGCCGACTTTTATCTGTGCTACTATTAGCTTAGCGCAAGAGGGCGAAGGGATGAAGCTAGATGAAGCCGTAAGATGGTTCAGGAAGGGGTTTCAGAAAGCCCCACCATGAGGTGCAAAAAAAGCCGTTTGCACCACGCGACGACAACAATGGAGCCAGCCTTTCCCTTTCGCGGCGGTGTTTCAGGATCGTCATCTCCATAGGCCATCCCTATTCATTTGCCCTTACCCCATCCGTCGTCGTGGTGACGCCTATAATAGCAGATCGTCTGCCTTGCGACGCCGCTAATATTGCTACGGACACCACATATTAGCGTTTCTTCCGTTTTTCCGATATGGTTCCTTTCCTGGAACGAATGCGACGTGCTTTGCACCGCCTTCTGGCGTTCTCGTTCGGTGTTCTTTTACCGCTCAGAATCCAGCAACAGATGGTCCCGTTAGGCTCAACAAACGACGACTATGGCAGCAGTGGCCGGAGTTCGAGAAGAATAATCACATAACAACGGGTGTTAGGAATGGGCGAATATCAGCCATACGTAGGTATAGGCGCGTTGCTAACACAGCGATGGCTGCTAGCTTTGCCACTGTCTGGTTCGTTTCTGATGGCGACAAATTAAGTTAGGCAACAAAAACATAAACGAACCCATTTTTGAATTCGGTCATGAAAGAAGGAACGCGATGAGGAACATGAGCAACATCAGAAGGGGGAATCCCATAACCTAGTCGGTAACCTGCTAACCCCCGTGATTAAGCAGTAAAGGGGTAGGTGTTAAGGCTGGAGTACAGACGGCGACAGAACAGGCGGAGACGGCCCCAAAGTCGGAATGGCGTCATTTCGTTCCAAGTAAGCTCGGACAAATAGCAAATGGCTTGAGAGCACTAGATGTGCCTGGACGGTAACACTCGTCTAGGAATGAGTTTTTGGCACGAGTTAAATGACTATTGCTGCAACAGTATTCGAAGCGTTAATTATGACATTACGTCAAGGGCCGTTAACGTAACGCAACGACTCCATTGGGGAAGCGACTCCTGGGCAGAAGGATAACAGAGACCTTACGTGTAATCTTACTCTGCGTTTAATGCCATATAACCGCGAATTATACAACGTACCTAAAGCATATCGATATGAATATGAATACAAGAATCGAATAGGATATGAAAGAGGCTTAAAAAATAATAATAGCAGGACAAGGTGTTCGCTCTAATCGTAAATTGTCTAGAATTACCCTATTATCTAAAAATCTACCCTAGTTATCTAAGAAACCCGTAAATTGTATAGAAAGCAGATTCGTCTTCTAGGTTCATGTTGCCATCTTAATCGATTCTATAACACGTTCATTTAAAGTAATGTTTTTCAGAAACTAGTTGTTCCATAGCCGTCTTCATCTCTTAGGCTAACAAGAAAGCATACGGCGGAAACAATAATTACGATATTAAAATAATGTTTTTTTTTCCTTTTTCCTCTGTTCATTATCTCATACGCTTACACATAACGTTTTCATTAAGGCTTTATCCTATTTACGTTGATTTCGTATTGAGAAACATAGGTGCGGACACTTTATAGGTAAAAAATGAAGCATTTTACAGAGCAGATTAAGTCCAGCCTGAAACGTCGTATCGATTTGATGCGCTTTTGTTGAGCAAGCAACGGTATGATACTCCCATCTGACACGAAGGCTCTGTGCTCAGTGAAGCGTGGTCGACGTTTGCCGCACTTTCAACTTTGCGTGAAGTGCGGAACTCGAAGGCACCTCATGATTGAGACCGGTACGACGCCACGGTAAAAGCCGGCGCACCAGAGTTGCGGCTTCTTGAATGGGAAGACCACGATGCTGCTCACGTCGGCGCCCACTTACACCTTCCGTTTCTCGAGCCCTAGCCGTTCCCCAGTTGCAAAAAGTAATGGAATACATGTTCTGCACTCTGAGATCGTGCTGCTACAAGACGGTGATAGGATGGCTTATAGAGTAGGGTCGGGATAAGACACAGAGTTAAGTTGCGAATTTTGTGAGGAAAGACAGATCGATATCTTCAGTGCATTTAACGATGACACGTCAGAAATAAATCTCTCTATTAACTATTAGTCGGATGGTATCGGCTATGTACATATATCTGAAACTAACGGCTTATGTATGCAGACGTAATACATATTTTACCAAATTTGTCATTTTTCTAAATATTAGAATGGCTGAATAGTAATGTCATCGGGCGTATCATCACGAGCAAGTGTTGTTGCTTCTTAATCTCGCTTCAATTCATTCATAGTACTATAAAATAACTTAATTCTTACTCGAACCTCAAAAACATTTGTAAACATATAATGGTACGTACAGATATTGTAACTACGAGCTAGCTAGGTTAATCTTGGCTATAGGACATGTTACCTAGCTAAGCAGGCATTCCCGCTCAAATGATCTACCACCTTGATTTTCGTTTTGGACAAATAGGCTCCACACAGATCTGTTAATGGGCCTTCTTTGTCGTCGATATTTTATTTTTGTCATCGTTTCCTTGTACTATGTCAATTCATACGATTACCATATGAGATACTATTCATACGTCTGCTATATCTGATATGAATCAAAGACGGCTGTATTTTGGAGTTTTTTCGTATCCATATTTCGTTAGTATATAATGTATTCCTTAAGTCCATCGACCACTACGGATATATGACAGAGTGTATGCACTGAAGCTTTGAATGAAGTGTCTTGTTTTTACTACTACAGCGCCAAGCTATTTTACGGTTGAAGCTCATTCAAAAAGAGATAACGTTTGCATCACTTAAATGAGAGATATACTACAGTTAGCTTTTCTAAGCCCGCTTATTTGGAAAAGAAATCTCATCCAGTAATTATTTTCGGATCGGCCACAATAGTGTCACCAACCTCTTTGGTAATATTATCTGTTATATTCCGGACGTACAATATAGCGTAGTCATTTTCACTGGCTCCTGGCGGATCCTTTCACTAAAATATTTTACAACCACTGCTTGACACGTTTTGCTTGAGACAATCAACAATTAAGATTTATCCATGTCTCTCTGTCGCTACGATACAACCCGCTAGTACCAAATCCATCTCAGACCCGACGGTTCCTACAATGGACACCTCGATGCATCGCCTGTAACTTTTGCATCTTCACGTTACGCTTACAGTCACCTCTGTGCAAGTTGCTTGGATATATTTCGGCAAATTTCGAGAAAGATGCATCAGTCAACAATCAAGCAGTGACAATTTCATCACTATCATTACCAAGATACAACTGTGGACGGGTCGAGCTGCCTTACTCCCCAGACGAGTTTAACTGGCAAGTCCATAAAAGCCTAATCCTGAGAAAATGTCTCTCATTCCACCACCATCTTTTAACTACCCTTGCCTTTTATACAGGATGAGCTTCAGCTGGTGTTACCCTAACCTTTTGATGGGATAACCCCCATTTTTGTCGATTTCTTGGCACTGGTAGAAACAGCTAGAAGGCGATTCCTGGTGTCAAATATTTAAGGTGTTTCCAGACTCTCGCTTAGCTTCTCACAGGCTCGTTGCTACTATCGCAAGTGCGGTTATCTGTGCGGTCATCCAGCCGCTTATCTCTGATTAGATTCCTCGTAGTATAAGGACTGTCCGGGAGGCGTATATGAGAGGCGCACACGATGTTGGCCAGCAGCACCAAGAGAGTTCTGCGCGTGGACGTGATGTCGTCGGCCAAATTGCATTCGGAGATAGACGAGTCCGCGCCTTGCAGGCAAGCTACGTATAGAATCACACATGGGTACGGCTACCTTAGCTTAATTCTTTACTTAACTGAAAGCGGGTCTGGAGAGGCACGTTGAGCTTTTTCCACCCCTTCTATGCGATCCAAGATTCTGCGAAAGATTCAAGAAAAGATTCTCGCCCCTAGCTAACTGGATATATCACGTTTGTTACCTGCAGTGACCACTATACGGTAAGTATTAATGACGGAGAAGGATTTAACTTGCAGGGATGATATTGTCATATATGATAAACAACAATGGTTAGAGAAATACACAGAGATGTGAGTCTCACGAATATCTA
Source organism: Varroa jacobsoni (assembly GCF_002532875.2). NCBI lineage: Eukaryota > Metazoa > Arthropoda > Arachnida > Mesostigmata > Varroidae > Varroa > Varroa jacobsoni. The sequence continues at coordinate 254,904 of NW_019214323.1, forward strand.
TCTTTCCACTGTTGAATTTTTTGCTTACAGCATAACTTGGGTTTACGGACGCCAGCCCAATTGCCGTGCTGAATCTCGTATGCTGCTACATGTTGTTTATAATAACATTGACGAAGTTCTTCTAACTAACCATTCAGGAACGACTTTTAGGTCACGCGGGCTGTTTTCGAAAAAATCTATACCCGATCTGTTGAGTGATTGCTTTGGAAATGCTCTTGCTTCAGTTACCATAGCGCGCATGCGTCAAGATTAAAGTGCGAACCTAATAGATCTCAATCATGATTTCCTCTCCATGTTCGTCAAGATCGCCGGCCGGTAGCCTAAATAGCGCTTTTTTCTACAAAGTACGTGATATCTAGTGAATATATATATATTTTTTTTTATCAACATAGGCTTATCTAGATGTAGTTAACCTTAACCTACTTTGCAGACGGTATTTTATGATCGTCCAGGTGTCCCGCATTACGCGTTTCAAATAAGTTTGATTTGGTTTAACTTTCATTACATTGTATCAAATTTTTAACGGAAAGACGAAAAAATTAAACAAATGTTTAAACAGATACGAATGTCGACCTATTCCTGTACCGATAAAAACTACCAGTGCATTTCTCCGCCTTGGTGAAACACTACACACACCCAGCCTGTTGACAACAACCCGAACGAAAACCCTTTGAAGCACATCTCGGCATAGTTAAAGTACTTTGCTGTGTTGTGCTTTCAGTTTCGCCTCCAGTTGGGGCAAGTACAGGCTTTGGCCTCCAGCTGTTGCTCAAACATTGCGACGTTACACCTCCAGGGCGGACACGTGGTCCCAAACGCAGTTAGGAGAAATAGATCCGCAAATTGCCGTTGCGTCTGCAATACCGTAAGACCCCTACGGTCGTATTAAGGGCTATGTAATACCACAGTGCCCAGCGAATTTTCATGTTCAAAGCACGGCTAACTGGGGCATAAATGCATGATGTCATCTCGCGCAGGTGTAAGCGCCCATTTTTTTTCAGAAATCAGAAGTAAAATAGTTCATTTTTGGCGTCACCGTACTTCACAGTCATAACCGATCTAGATGCTTCGTAGTTTCATTCTTTTTCCCAGCTCTTCACGAGGTTGAAGGCTGCTAAAAGAAAATTGCGAGGACTGACATGTATCAGTGAAGTCTGTTTCTTGTCTCTCATCGCGCTGTATTATTCTCCTTAGTGTGGCGTAACTTGACAGCTCTAACAAACATATATCGACTATTTTCATCTGCCTCAGTCGTAGCAGGCAATTCTATTAGAGGAGAACCTGATTTTGTTTAACATTGCATTTATTATGTTTCTATCTCGGAGAGGCATCAGAAGTAGACATGTTGACGCTCTGTAGCATGATCCTGCCAAAGATATCTGTCGCCAGTGGGCTCGACATACTCTGCATGTGAGTTATAGTTGCTGTTGACATCTCGAAAAGCTCGAATGACTGCTACGCTGATCATGAGCCCGAAACTACATAAATTTTGCAAAAAAAAAATTTTTTTTGCAAAAGATATATATATATTTTTTTGTATTCTGTATTCATGTTTTGTATTCTGGTGTATTTAAATTTAAGTTGTATTACTGTGTGCCTAAGCATATCTACTAAATATATCGAAAACTCTAACTTGTGAATGCTACGCATCTACTGGTTACTCTAAACGGCGAGGTATTCATATTTGGCGAAAGTAAAAAGCACGTGAAGTACGGCTGTAATGTCATCATCTCTTCAACGAGACTCAGTTAAGCCTTATGCACTTGATGATAAGATGGCTGAATTAAGGTTCAATTGTATTGTTTCTCCAGCGTCTTCTAGACAAGTGGTTTATCGTTGCGACGTCGTGGCTATAACAATTACATAGCATCCTGTACAGCGTGAGATTTTCCAGCGGAACACTGCGAACTTACAAAACCGTCCGAAAGGCCAAAACCTAAAGGCCATAGTGAAAATCACATGACCGTTATCCATTGCAGTGTTTTACTAGCTGCCGGGCATATTTAATACTGTTATGTTTCTATGCTGATAGTAATTTTCCCACCAGTCTTCTCAAGTGTTTCGGAGTTTCTTAGCTAAAGCTCGGTAAATGCCGGTTTCGAGGTATACTGTGCCAAGACGTCTCAAACGTCATGACCACTGCAGGAAGTCATGGCTACAACCGACATCGAACGTAAATATTAGTCGCTTCCACAGCTGGAATCCGGTTCAGCTGTTCGAGGACTTGTTTTAGAATAAATTTTATGTGCGAGATATGAAAATCTGGCCCGTCCCCTTTATAGGGCTAGGATCTCTGGCCGACGTGGAGCTTCGGAAAAGGGAGGGCGAAACGAGTGGAAGCCCCTTGCTGTAAGCGGGAACTCAAGGAAAATAGCAATTCTAAGGGTAGCAGAGTTAACGTTCTGGTGGAAACGAGATGACGGTTCCCGGTTTGAGCTTATAGTAAAGCAGCGGAGGCAAAGAGAAAACCAGTATGGATGGATAATTTTTACAAGCAAACTTTAAGCGGATAGCTGGCCGGCCCACCCTGAAAGTAAACTCTGCGGTTAACAGGCTTTGCATAGCAAAATGCACTATCTGTTGAGGGTGAACGCTGCAGTGTTGCTTCGCCACGTTGCTTTTCGTTAGAAAGTAGAAGGCAAGGGTTTAGTCCAGCAGTTTAACGTGACAGATAAAAGCCAACTTATCTACATAGAAACTTTCATTTATCCGCTTCGAAATCTAGGTTAGACAACTCTAACAAATCGATAATTAAATCCGAAACTAAATAGATGCAATTCGTCAATTACGCTCGCCTTTTGAAGATCTTGTTGAAAGAATTTTAGATTATCCACCCGATAAAATGTTTGCGAAAAATTTTTCATGAGGCAGGTTTACAGTGCTACCTATCCTAAGAGCCGCTGAGGTTGATCTAGCAGGCCCAGCGGTGGGTTACTACAAAGCTTAAAACTGAATACAAATTTGCCTCCCAGCTGTTTTGCTATAATAAATTTCTGACAGTTTTTAGTAATGACCTGTGAATTTTTCGTTCTTCTGCATCGCACAGACCCTGTTGAGTATAACTTGCTTCATTGAAATCGATCTGGTGTGTAAAAAAAGAAAACAGCTGAAACCAGCTTCCAGTGCCGTCATGCGTACCGCACGGATCGTGACTGTGTTAGAAAAGTAGAGTCGATGCCCCGAAATACTTAATGCTAATTTTCCTTATTTTCACTTTATATTACAAGCGACACCCAGTACCATTACAGCGCAGATTGGATTGTTAACATCGATTACTTCCTTGTGGAGCTGCTGAAGAACTGTAGCTCATTCTTATTTCCCATGTACGTAACGGCACGCATATGGGCGCAGATGTGTAAACGACAAGCGTGCGTTCGGCAACAAAAGGTGGAAAAAGTCCAGGACTTGCGCATTTTTTTAAACTGTGCAAGAAGTTACTGAAACAAGAAAAAAAGAAGTTACTCGAATTGTGTAAATTGTGCTCGGCCTCATAACGTCAATAGCACTGACCGGTTGCGCTCGATTCCGCTAGCTGCTTCGGCCACTTGATTCTCGTGGACCATCCGCAGCAGTCGAGGAACAGAGCATAAATTTCGCGCCATGTGCGAACTTACTAACTCTCTCTAGTTTTCGATTTTTCCACTTGTTCGTCGAAGCACTCTATAATCTGTCGGGCATCTGCACGTCGTCAGACTTCGTGTATTGGCAAGGCAAGGGACGTAGCCAAGAATCGCGAGAAACGAGGGGGAAGCGAACGACACGAGGGAGTTCTCACGCTTTGAATCGGTAGGCGAGCGTCATAGGAGCAGAAAGCGTTCCTGAACGTCGCTACGACGGGCGGAGAAGTCTTTGCCACGGCTGTTTTAGCGAATGCTTACATAGAGGTGTGTATTGGCACAAATTTCCATTGTAAATTCGGCTTGTGCACCTCTCACAAGCCGCCAAAGACCAGTCTACCCTTGCCCTACATGCACGGCTGTTGTTTGGCTACGGACTACAACACAATGAGAACGCAGTCGAAGGGGAATAGGGTGGCCATGATCGATGGATTTGCTGGTAAGTAAATGGCTCCCCAACGCCACTGGTCGCCGTCCTTTCTGTTATGGAAGCACCTCGGTATGACGTAGTGAATACTTTAAAGCCTTATCACATGTTTTGCCCGACGCTCCAATGATATTTGGCCACTGTTATTTGTCATTCTATCCTAATAACGGTAGAAACGCTCCTTAATAATGAAAATTCGAGCATCAATGTTTCGTTGACCCAGTTCCCCATTCAGCAATGAGATATGATTACATAATATCGATAGAATGACGACCACCGAATATGACAATGGAGAAATTGCTTTTAGAAGTGGTGTAGCGGCCACGTGGTAGCTCACCAGCCTGGTGGACTGAGTTCTGTTCCTCGTACTGCCAGAATGAAAAACCTTCGAGGATAGAATATTTCTTTGCTGGTAGTGAAACCTACTAAAAACTGCTTCAACTAATGCCGAAGGAATCGTCCAGTGTCTACTAGTAGGGAACGTTAGGGAATACCCGGTTCAGATGAGAGCGCTACTTGTGCTGGGAGCCTCTCTGTCAATTTTATTCAAACTAAACTTGAACTCCATAAATATATATTACCATTTTAGTTTACAGAATCTATCGTCCCTTAGGTGATCTTCAATGTAGCCATTTTTCAACAAAGGAAAATAAATTGGTGTTAGCTTTCAACACGCTGTTCGTAAGCGCTAGACGTGACGGAAAAATTTTGAAGCCCGCAAAGCTACTCTTTTGTCCATACGTTTGTCCTTCGCCATATTATCATTTGCGATTTCATACTCTTCATTTGGAAGGTGGCGTCACCTAACGGGCCCGTCCGTGTCATTGAAAATATCCAAGCACGACCAGGTTTATTAGGTACATTCTACATCTAATTTTTACTTGGATACGCTTATTCATAACCCATTACATCAATTTTTAAACACCTACCATTAACTATAGGGTCAATCACAAACCTAAACAATGAACTTGGACATGGAAATTCATGGATTCATTTGCAAGTACTGGACGGACGGTCATGTACAGCGAAAAAGCACCCCATTAGCACATTCTTATTTCGAGCTGACCAGCAAAAACACTTTGGGAAGTATTAATAGCACAATTGCCAGCTAACGTTGCGGAACTAAAACGAGAAGGATTTTTCTGCTGTTGTTTCCATCATCCGTCCGCATTGCCGCATCTCTACGGTAGCACAAGCTGACCCTTCAAGTCGCTAAGCTTATAACTGATGCAGCCACATGCATCGCACATACAGACATTCGAAAATCGCGGGGTTGGGGTGACGGGAATCAGAAGGAAGCCAGAAAGGTAGTTATACTCATATAGCTTGGGCAATCTGCGTATACTCATCTGAACCACATAGAGAATAGCAAATCTAGTTTCCGTTAGTAGAAAGTGGCCTGGGGGGGTGTTTCCTTAGTGAGCCATCATCCAAAATGCGAGCACCCGGTTACCATCATAAACCACCCCACCTCGACCTCTTCGTGAATCGGACTAAGCTGTCCGCGCCGAAGAGAGCATTCCAACGATAGATAGTAACGATACAGAGCTGAAAAAAGCAGATACAGCGAGAGAAGACTAAGCTATAGCAATATGAATTATGAATGATGGGCAGGATTACAATGGACAGAGTATGCGACGACTCTATCCTTATCTATTTCTGATCACATGTTAGCTAGACTTAGGCTAGATTTTAAAGTTGATCAAGCACATTTTGCAGCCAAATTATATAAACAACAATACGGTCGTAAGTATGAGTTTACCATGCATAGGGCCACAATGGCTTTGTCTTAAGCTACGTATCGCCTCGTGAATGCTACCATGTGTGCTGGATACAGAAATGAAATGTTTTCATTGATTTGTGTAAACACAAACTAATTTGGAGAAATCGGACGGATACTGGCTTAAAACAATTTAGAATTTGATTCCTTTGAAAAAAGCAAAGTCGATAATAGCAGCTTAGGATTCACATAGCGGCAAGAATGATTGGTCAAATCGTAATATTTGACCAATTATGCAGATTCTATTAATTCATAGGGGAACTAGATAAAAGCAAAAAAGTCTAAAACGTCATAACGTAGTCGTAATGACTTAATGGACGTCATCTATCCATTTTCATCCACTGTGAAACTGCATTTCCTTCGGGATATCTACCACGCAGGTCTTAGAATATACCCGGAAAGCAATAAACTCTATAACCATATTTTTATTCATTCCCTTATTTTTTCTCATCAATTTTACTTAAAATCCATTCTAGCTCCTATTACTTATCTAATTTGGCACGTTTAACTATAATATAATCAGGCCCAGTATTAGTCCAATTCAGTTGCGAGGCTAAAGTCCGTCATGTTTATTTCCTATTTCCGTTTGCTGCTGCTTATTATATTCGCTATCCCTACTGTACAATTACAACTGTAGATTGCCCCGAACTCTAATTGCTCCTATCGCGTATGGTATATACACTGCAAATAATATTTAGTTGACTATAACATTTGAATGAGCGAAAACCGAGGTGGGGTGGAATGGGCTGAGAGAACTCCAGGGGCCTTTGGCCGAGGAATGCCCAGGGAACGCCGCCTTTCGTTGCACTCGACTCTGTTGCACGGCGTTGTTCGTCCTAATTACTCCATTGACGCAGCAGCGAACATCCAAGAAGACGTGGCAGGCGAGCAGGAAAAACTGGGTGTACCATGTTGTCGCCTATATGTAGCCTGTTCTTACTGAATAATAAGGGTAGGAGTAGCCGACTGCCTGCCGATATGTTATGCTATATGAGGATAAATTCGGCCGCGATTTGGGAACAAATATCTTTTTTTGTAATTCTGTTTTCTATTTCCGTGCAATGGAAGCTGATGGATGACTAGAATGACGCGTGTTGATTACGCTGGAACGAAAAACAGCTGCTGAGAATGCTAGACGTAAAATCAGAGAAAACAATAGGTGCAATACCCTAGTTTGTTACTGCCTTCACGAAGTGTTTTCCCAATATTAGGCGATGCTATAAGAAAATTCCGCAGTTGAATGATTATCGTACACAGATGCGATTGGTTTTATATGTTAAACATCGCGTTTCGCGCCTGCTTCTCTTCTATAAATTGTCATACCGAAAATAGACCTATCTATTTAAATCCGATGGTGTCTGCCAGCACCACGTTGGGCGTTCTCAGTACTTTTTACCTCACCAAAGCTATTGTTGGGAAGCCGTTATTGAGAGGTGCTGCTCAGCTACTCCTTTCTTTCAACGTCATCGAAACCACGAAACGTAGATGAGATTGAAGACCGATCGGTAGGTAAAAGGAGAAAACGAATGTTCAAGACATAACCGAAATTGATTCCCCGCTTGCTTAGTGCCATTCCGGAATCACTTGCGCGGGCGACTATTACATCTGCTCTAACCACTGGCTCCAACTTCTACCAATAATGGCAGCCGGAACCAGGCGCGTCCTAACGTGGGAACTTGTGCATCTGCCGTTGAAGTGAAGAGATTACTAAAAAGACAACGAAATTGAATCGCGAAATGTAAACGACACGACGAAAACGACGTACATTGCTACAGGCTACACGAAAAGACGCTTAAAGGATAACTGAGAAGAGGCAGGCGTCCGCCTTTAAAACGTGGAACACAGGAGCATTTGCGCATTCTAGCAAAAGGCAGCTGAGCTGGAAACGCATTACGGAGTATCCCAATTGATCGAAAACGTGATGCGCGAATTGTGCTTCTCAATAGTCCACTTGTGTTATAACAGCAACCGCTTATCGTCTAGGCCAGCAGGACGATGTGAGCTCTACTCATGCGATGAAATTTCGTTCAAAGTACTTCGCCAGACTTGTCCGCATAATGGATAACATAATATAAATGCTTGAGGTATGATTACATACATTTCTTAGTTATCAGCGCGTTTCGGAGCATCCGTACTCGCCTGCTGGACAAGCTATTCAATGATAAAAGCTGACAAAAATGTAGTGAACAGCGTCATTGTCTCTAGCGCTGAAAATTATTCTCGCTTTTCGAATCAAGAAGGAAAAATCCTTTATTGTGCCTCCCTGTAAATAGGTATTTTCCTAGACACTGAGTGGCGACCCGGCTTGCCTCTTGCAGTTCAGTTGATACACCCGTACCTTTGTAGAATAGAAGAAAAATGATTCGGTATATTCTCTCTTTCTTGTTATGCTTTTTGCCTCTAATTGATATCTTTTTTCTGCGTCCCGTTTTTGTGTAGCGCAAACCGCAGTGGCTGGCTCCTTTGAGACCAACTGCGTGGACACTCCATCGGTGTCGCTGGTATCTGCTGGGCGCCAGTACACTAACTAACCAAACCAACCAACTGTGCGTTTTTCTTTTTCCATTTTCCGCCGCAGTCTTTTGTGTATGTGTGGGTTCGTGTGTGCAGGTTCCTCTACCAGCGAGGCGGTCAGCCTCTGCCACCTTCCACTAGGCGACTCCCATAGCGTCTATTACAACTACTACTCCTCTTACAGCAGTGTACCTACCATTCGTGCTGTTAGTCTCTGTGGGGAGTCTCCCGAGCCGACTTTCACAGCGGCCGAAAGAGCTTCAGCCAAGTAACCAGCAGCGCCAGCTTCGATAGTAGCAGAACAAGCAGGCAGAGTAGAACAGGGCCGAGGAGCCCACAGCCGGCAGCATCTCCTTTTTCCTTCCAGGACTGCCTTGCCTTTCCTAGACCTTTGCGTGCTCTCTCTTTTTCTCTTGTGCGTTTGCCTCTCATTCTCAATTTCTCTCTACCTCTGTCGCCCATCTCCACCCGTGAGTTTCTTGTCCCGTTACCATACAGCCGCCGCCCCCACTCAGACGACGTGTCTCGCCTAGCAATGCGTCCAATTGATATATCGAAAGAATATACAATACATTACACCCTGCAACCAGCCTCTGGGCCTGATGCTGGCGTTACTGTCTGGTCTTGCCAATAGCGCAAGCCCATGCTGGCCGTCATGGCGATGAGGCCGCCGACGAAGTGTTATACTGGGGTACAATAACAGCAGCATCATGAGGCAGCGATGCCCCATCATGTCTGTTTAAGGAGGAGCTTCGAAGGAGAACGTTGTAAGTCTGTTGGGAAAATGGACGAGAAGTCGAAGATTGTGAGGAAATAGGATAGGCCGGTTGGGGCTGAGGGGGGGGGGGAAGATGCCTGAGGTACTAAGCAGCATCTAGAGGCAATAGCGATCGTACAGTGCCATGTGCGGAGTAGGAGGAACGCCGGCCAATGTGGGGTATGGGTGGGGTACTATTGAGCCGAAGTGAGTGCCAAATCCAGGGGCTCGGAGGAGCAAAGGAAGAGGGCAGAGATCATATGTCATCATAATTGTATCACTTGGGTCAACATGTGTCGCCATGACGAAAGCAAACGAGCTAACCCAACGACTGAGGTCGAAGGGTCAAGGAGTTTCCGTAGCTGGCGCTGCATCCACAGCCGAGTGCACCGCCCTTGAACAATCAAACGTTTAGAGAAGCGTACGCTTAGTCCCATTTCGCACTGTAGATATAGGTAACTCGAAGAAGAGGCTGAAAACACGCAGGCAGCTTGCATAAAGACATAAATCCGTATAGAAAACATAACGTAGCGGAGCCGCATATTTTTTACTACCGTGTCTATATTACATTTACTGAAAGTAAATAACCTCATGTTTTAACATAGTAATTATTAAGGCAAACGTGTTTAAACCATATTCCCGCATGGCAACAGTACACTTCCCTCGTTTTAGCGCTCAATAGGACATGATTAGCACATGGAGGACGGTAAAAGATAGTTGCTTTTAACCACGATACTCTAAGAATAAATCTGCATATGTACACAAGCCTTTTTCCCATCTCTTTTTTTTTTTATATCCAGCCATCTGCTTTTTAATAATTCGGAACGGCAAAGAACAGAAAAATCAACTTCATAAAGATAATATTGTGACTTAGTTTGGACTTGGCGTCTCTTCCTCGGCCCAGTCAGCGGAATGCGCCATGATAAAACAATAGCCAGCACAAGAAGATGGATACTGACTAAATGGCTCAAAGGTTCCTTATATAGAGCAAGACACTAGTCTGTGTGGCAGTTTTGAGGCTGCATACGGCCTCTGTCATCTATCTGGTTATTTATGGTAGAATAGAGGAGACTCAACCCGGTCTGGCCTGGCCCAAGTCGGATAGTTTAGAAAAGTAAGCGCTGTTTTTAGAGTGGACTCAGGCCTTCGTAACCTCCCTCGGCCAGAGCAGCTATCATGGCAGCTAGTTTGAAAACGTTTGTGCGCAATCTTGCCCCAAAATGAGATTAGTTCGTTGCTCTTCATATTTGATGCTGCCTCAAGACCCCTCTCCTCGTAGGCAGTCGGCTCAATTTGTCGACGGCGGCGTCGACGTCCTGCGATCAGCTCGTGGGCTGCATAAAAATATTCTTCTTCACCTCCCCCTTGACGTTCTCTTTCTACACAGTTCCTTCTCGTTTTGCAGAGCGTTTTGCCCGGCAGCGGATGACTATAGGGGCGGCTGGGTTGTATATTGTCCAGTCGGCGACGGGTTCGCGAGCGGATGTCCGGGTCCAGCGTTCATGTTCCCTCCAAATAGCGTTGAGCGTTGAAGATCTGTTTAATGAGAAACACACACTTAACAACAATACCGTCGCTATTAGCACCAGCAGCGCGTCCTAGCCTGTCTATAGCCGGAATCTACAGACGCTAGCAAGACATAAGGCCCGTCGTCATAGAGACTATACGTAGCGATGGATTGGCTGCTGAGAAGTCTTTGTTCCCAGTGGGTTTCCAGGTTAGAGAGGAGGTAGTAAGATGGCAGAGACCGAGACTGGCGCAAGCTTGGAAATTGCGAGCCTGAAGCTATTCGTTGTCATGAAATACATTTAGTCGGATCCGCGCTTCTCGGTAAAATTAACTTTTTTTTAAAATTTTTTTAAATGCAACGAATTCTAATTGCGTTGCTACATTACTGGACCTTTTACCGTAAACTTAAAATTCACACTTTTTGAGTCCACTGACAGCAGGCTATCATCCCTACACCGTCTTTTTGTTTTTCACAGCTGCTTGCTTAGTAGGAGCTACGAGGAAACGAAGAGGGTATAGGAAAACGTCGTAGAAAATAACCGTACATTTGAACTGCAGGCGGTTGCTGTAGTACATGCAGGACGTAAATGCCTAGGTAAAAGTGAAAGTATGACGTGTTCAAGTGTGATTTACAGGACCTCGATTCGCTATTGGCATGTTCAGGTCCGTGAATGAGCCTAATTGTTTGTTTGTCGGCAGGAACGATCTGCTAGGATTTTTCCAACGAAGCACTGATTCAACCACCTCGGCCCGACGGTAAGCTATTCGAACTTCAAGAGATTGTCGCACCTGACTGAAGTGTAATACCACTTACTTTTATGTGGCATAAGGCAGCTAAGGCATAAGGCAACGAACGAAATTTTTTGTAGCGTTTATTGTTGCAAAAAAAATTAAAATATATGTCATTCCAAGGAATTACTATTACATCGTTACTCGTTATTGTCCATACTAAACAATCAATACATGACCTTCCTGTCTGATCTGGTTTGTTTGCGATTGGATTCACTGTTGCCTATTATTGCCTTCCTGTCGCGTGTCTTTTGACACAGTGAATTCTGCGTGACTCATGAATACAATCAGCCATTTTTGATTCATGCGTAGTAGTTTGTTTTCAAGGAAATATACTCGTCAATCGAAATATACACAGGGTTAGCGTCTTTGAAAGGCGTCACTTTATGTGGACACCGCTACGTACATGGGTGACTCTTTTATTAATAAGTAAAGTGCCAACCACGTTTCATTATAAAGACAGAGAAATATGAAGTATACTTGGAAAGCATACACGCAAGTAATTAACTTTGTACTACATTGACCAGCAAGTTCTGACAGTAAGTAGACGTTGACAGTTTTTCGTCTAGTTTCCGCTTTCTATTCAAATACTGATATCTCTTTTCCACTCACAACCGCTACTTTACCAGCAAATTATACAATGCAGCCTAAAAAAAACCACTTACTTTTCTCTAAAATAAGAATTACAATCAACTTTGCTTTCGTTCCGCAGGCAAAGCAGCGAGAAATATTCCAACTCCGCCTATTCCGGCATCATCTTAAATGAGACCCTTTGCTGCTGGGCCAAATCCCACATTTGGAGATGACCATGATCGGAAGCGTTATTTCCGTGCTCAGCAAGCACTTTGGCGTTCCTAAGTACTAAGCAACGTCGCCTACCCATATTCGAAATAAATGACGATTGCAAAAGCAGTGACGACCGCAAAAAGAATGCTAAGAACGGACTTCGTTGTCCCGATTTCGAGTGAAAATATGGTCATCTCGACCCCAGTTGAATCAGGCGAAGCGAGACGACCAGATGGTTTCATCGAATCATCATCACCCGACGTGGGCTCGAGCTTTCACGTCAGATTAAAAGGAGTGGGGAGGAACTTCTCTTGGTTTGTATCCTTTCAGCGCCCCTTCACTACCTCTCACCGCTGTGCGATAACTACAGTCCGAGACTCAACTGAAAGTCTGCATGAGTTAAGCACCATTGTTCGAGGGTCTCTCTGCGGATCACGGGTACAACTAGAGTTTCGTCGGGCGCCTGGCAGCAGAACCAACGAGGTAGGCACGTGTACGCGCCGTAGCCATGGCTTGCCACCGTCAGAATCGTACGCGGCAAAAGTACTCAGCATGTTATGCCACCGTTACGAGTGCCAGGGCAGCATTTGGGTGTTATAATGTATCCAAAGGATTCCCTCGATCTTCGCTATGTTCGCAGAGTCTAGCTCTGCCGGGTACCACCAATACAGCTACCACTACCACTCTGATCTGACTGATCTAATCCTAGCCCGATCTGGCTTGGGGTTAGGGCAACACCGAAGGCGGCGCCGATAGAAAGCAGGGTGTTAAGGAGGCTGTGTCAGGCCGAAGCTTAGCGGAATGGGCCTCTTAGTGCAGAGTCAGGTTTGCACAAGAGGAGGCTACGCCGCCCTAAGCAGAGGCCATCATCGACTACTGGCTTGGCTACGCATTACGCGGCGGTCGAATGGAAGAAATCGGAAAGCTTCTTTGGCGACTAGCAGAGAACAGGGAACTGCGAAAAAAGGATTTCATTCTTGTAAAAAACCCAGAGAGAAGCACACCGAAGTAGACTTAAAGTACACGTAGTATGGCCTCCAGCTGTTTTTGGAAAACCAAGACAACAATTGTACATATGAGTCGTATGTCCTCATTGCACCCTACGCGCAGAGAAACAGCCTAAGCCGCAGTATCCCACATAACCTGAAACCAAGTTCAGTAATACTGTTTTCCACCGCCTCGCAATCATCACAAGTTGAGGGTAATATGTAGAATACGTCGACTCTATATAGTGTGGGTAAAGTAACGTCTGATGCTACTGATGCGATGGTTTGGACGGCCCGGTTTCTGGCCGAAAAAAACACACGGCTTGACGTTTGAGTCCCGCTAACGACCTCACACCAAGCACCCTGTATGTCAGTATATCAATAACTGGTATGAACTCTATCCTTGAGCGAAGGCTCTTTATTTTTTTGCAAAAACCTGGCTTCTTTCGAGGACAACTCTATGTTGGTATACATGATGTGCCGAAATATATTGTTGCGTACACTGACTTAGCCACTCTGTCCGCTATATGATGCCCTGATTACTGCTCTTATATGATAACATAGACTACGGCCTCTGGCGCCTTTAACTTTTCTACTCCACTTATCTCGCCGAAATAGTGAAATAGCTTTTTAAAATCCGGTTGCCCTTAGCATTATTTTTTCCTTTCGCTAAAACTCGTTTCCTCCTTGTTTCAAATGCTAGCCCTCGATTTCGCAGACGCATGGGCACGCGAAGGCGAAGTCGAGCACCTCATACGAAGAGAGAGAGTATGAGGAGGGAAGAGGCATGGCACTAAACGTTTACAGCCACCCCTTCCCCTGTCTTGCGAGCCTATTCTTCTGTCATATTTTTCCTTTATCTTCAACGGGTCTCCTTGTAATGTGGTTTGTCCCTCTGTAGCTCATGTGTAACTCAACATGATACGTGAAACGGACAAGCTCCCTCTCAACAATAAGACATGGGGTATCCTATAACACGCCAGCTTACCGAGTAGCCAGGCGCAAGCTGATCGCCAGAGATCACTATTGAGGAAATTGTTTCATGCTATATCCTGACGGAATACAGCCGCACATTCACATCCAAAAGCTGCAGGTTCTTACAGGAGTTTCCTTGCGTGAAACGCGCACATCTCCCAAATATGTTATTGTATATAAAAATTTTGTTTTGGTACATTGAGCCCCCGTTTAAAGGCGACATCGAGAAGTTCCCCCTTAAACCAACCAGTTGCGTTCGCCAGGCAGTATCAGAGAACATGGCAGCAAGAGGGTGACTATCGAGGACGTGGCGAGCTCAGTACATTGCATCCGACCAGGACGTTAGGCTAGCAGGAAAGGGGCGAGGGGAGTATCCAGAAATACGCAAGGCAACCCGTCGTTCTTGTTTTTCATCCGTATACATCCCACCGCAGTCACACGCTTTGTCACTGTCCACTGAATGTTACGCGCTCCTTCTTTCTCTCAAGTTTCTTCCTTCTCGCCTGCTTCCATCGTTGTGGAAGAATTGTGCACCCACTCCCGTGGATTCAGCTCAGGGTGCTGATAGGTGTCGAACCAAGCCGATGAACGAGAAGCCGCGTTTGTGTGTAAAAACTGTCGCGCCTACAAGACGAAGAGATGTCGTTGGAAGCAATGAGATGGATCTCACAAAAAAAAGCTCTAAAGCCGCCGTCATCCCCAGCAATTCGCTTTGCCACGAGGGCCAAGCAACGTCGAACTTTACAGGACAAATGCTTGCTTCTGTTGTATCTGCCCTTGCGCCTAGCCGTTTGTAGTCGTCTACCGAATCATCGTCACTCGGCGAGAATTCAATAGCCAATTCGGCAAATGTACGATGCCTGTCAGGGGACGAGCAACTACACCCTCTTTTTCACACGCATTGCGAACCTTTTTTACTGTTTCTCTAAGCAAGATAATCCCATTATCTGTCCTTACTAGTGGGGCCTTATATTGAGGGTAAAAAATTGTTTGCGGGTTTTGAATTTAACTGTCGTCTACGAGGTCTACCCTCAAGTCATACAAGTTGTTGATTAGTGATTTCATACTGCTATCGATAACAGAAAACGACATATACTGGTTTGTGAAAGACGGATAGGGTCACGAACGTATTCCAGACATAGAAAAGATACAAAATTGTAAGATTCATGTACGTATCTACTGTACAAATGTCATTTTAATGTGTATGACAGCTGAAAAATGTTATCTACTGTTCCACACCGCAGTGACTAATACTTAGATAGTGGACTCGGTGTCCATGAATAAAACTAACGCATGAGCCTTTTTAACGAAAAAAGAGTTTGAATTATTATAGCTAGCTAATTATCACGTCCTATCGCAGACAGAGAAGTGTAAGATTTTTGTTTAACTCACGCCTGATTCTTTTTTGTACATAGATCCTTCAAGAAAAATGGGGGAAAAAGACAAAACTGCCTAAAACGTGGATACTTAGATACACGTTGACGGGCTGCTTATAAGTTAGTGCTAATGTCCTTCCTTTACTTTGTGCTTCCGCTTACGAAACTGATCTCTCTCGGCTACTCAAGTTGGTGTTAGTGAAGATGCTTTGCACATCGTTGTCATAGTAGTAATGTCACCCCACCCACCCTACCGAAGCCTGCGCCTTTCTTGATTCGAAGTTTGAATGGCTTTGCTGGACCAAAAGGGAGATGAACCTTCACCCTCGTAGCTGAATAAGAGCTAGTCGGACGTCTGTCCTATCGACGAAATGCCCCTCATACGAATCACTTAGTTGCTAGCACTTGTCGACGCCTATCCGTGGTTGGACCGCGTACAATCGTGGGAGCTGTAGAAAAAGCAAGGCCCTAGAGCTATCATCCGTTCGGAGGTAGCCAACATCGAGCGCGCGGAAGGGAACGGAGGGAATAGATTGAGAACAATATAGAGAGAGAGATAGTGTATGTGTGTGCAAAAAAGAGTAGAAAATGCTTTGTCAAGCGTTCTTTCAGTTCACTCAGACTGTAGCAGGAGGAAGTTCAGGTTGGTATAAGCTTGTGACCAACTCAGCGTTCCAATACTCTCGACTTGCTCGTGTCTTCATAAAGCTCTTAGTAATACAAGTAACCCCGAGATGATGATGGTAGCAGACATAGCAACAATGCTGTTTTTGTGGTGCGGTATGGCCGTCATTTTAGAGTGGTTTGAGACACCATTGGCTGGATACCATCGAGATATCGTTAAACATCTAAAAGGGAGTACCGATAGATGTGTTTATGGACAGCCGCGTTGCGAGCTGTCCATAAACACATCTATCGGTACTCTAGTACCTGTGACACCATAACCGTATAATATGCACGAGTGTAGATGAAATGGTTACGCTACATTCAATTTTGAATCCATATGGACGCTGAATTACACTAACAAGACACTGATGAGCGTAAATCCCTTGACAGAATACTACATGGCCAGAAAGGCTGGTTTAGTTCAGCAATTACCTGCAAAGAAAATAAATCATGGTGCATTAACGTAACGCATTCGTGTTTTATCGTATGTAAGCACCTATACTAGTAAACAGTTCTCTACCTGTGAGACTTCACTATCTGATAGGCATAAAAATAATACTAATGTACTATTCTTTCGCCATCTACTGCGTTCTACGTCATAGCGTAGTCCGAACATGGATTTGGAAGAATATTTTGAAAAATAACATGAATACCACTCTACTAAATTTCTGGAAGCTTTTCTGCCACCATTGATTATGGTCAGCTCAACTGTTGCAGAACCTTATTGACAGGTGACGTTTTTCCTGTGGCAGATATCCTTCGTCAAGTCTTCGCTAACTCGATGAGGGTTTTTTGCTGTGTTTTGGATGCTCTCATTTCAGCTTTTTCAGGACAAATCCCTGTTACATGCTTAGTGAACAGAGTCTGTTCTGTCAAACTATATGTGTCATTGTTATATATGGTCAAATCGTCATTTCAGATGATAGTTCATTAGAGTCGTCTTGTCAAGTTTTAATTTATTGGGTACTTGTGTGATCAGTAAAAGCTGACTAAGGTCTCACACTCTCCTGACGAACGTTTGAGGACTAGGCCCGGTGTCCGTAAACGAGATTTGCACATTAACTTCTAAAAAAAGGTCATGTACAAGACGCTAGCAATGATTATCGCTGATTAATATCTCATTGTGCAACCGTTACTGTAGTCAAGAAACTTGCGTGAGCATATGGGTACAGATAGGCCTTTTCCCTAACGTCTGATGTTGAATAGACGGCTCTTTCCAACCAGTTACTCTAATCCGAAATCGCCCTATCTAGAAATACAACCTGCAAAGATTTGTGGATCAAGCCACAAGTCCGCTACTGATTACTTAAAAAAATTAATAAGCTAACAAAACACTGAATGTATCTAGTCTCGTATGTTAGCGTATACACAGTTTGGATCGATAAATACCAATGTGACGATGTGCAAAACCATCAAAAATGATCTACCTGGTAAGTCCAATATTCACGCATGCATCTCGTGATACAACCGTGAATCTCCTTTTGCCGATATATTTTTATGGAGATATTTACACGCCTCGTGTCGGAGCATGAATCAGGCCCTTCATGGTGAAACAAAAAGAAGGGGTAAAAGACGCGACGCGCTTTGACCGTTGTGACCGACCGTTATCCGCTGCCGTTTCGCTGTGAGGAAGGCAAAGATGCCTCGCCGCTTTCGGCTTCGAAGGATTAGAAGTTCATCCCTCCACGGCTGGAAAGCAAGATGAGAATGAGGTGGGGTTTAGGAAAAGGAAACCCGGGAGTGCCCGAAGCGCCGAAATCGGGGGGCAAACCAAGCAGTTACTGGCGGGTTACTGATCTGGAGTGAGTCCCTGCCGCTGCTACTGCCGTTGCAGGCCGCGACGCCGAGAAGTCAAGCCACGTTCATCGGTTTGGTACTGCACACACAAGCGAGGCCGGCTGCGGGAACCTAGTTTAGAGGAGCGGCTTTGCTCGCCCACGGTAGGGCATTTTGGGACAATTTGGGGGAAAAATGAAGGGACAGGCCTAGTAAGAGTCAGTTTGCCAAGGAAGAAGGAAGAAATGACCGACCGAGCGACAAGCCACGGCGCGAAGAAAAAAGAAGATCCCCCATAAATCAACATTATCCCAGAGCAACAAAAAAGAAGGAGCAGAAAAACCGAAGAAACGGTCAAATAGCTATAGCTGAAGGATGCTGGGGCCACCAGCAGCCCTCGTGCTACCATCGCATGGCATTGTGGGGCCACTTGGCTGCGAGCTGATGCCGTTGGGTTGCAACTTAGCAGCGGCAACGGCTCGGCGATCGTCAAGACCCAGGCGTCACTCTACGCGAATGAAGCTCCAACCGCAGCGTCGACACGCAACTTTGTAGCCAATCCTAAGGGGAGGCAACTTTTCTCAAACAGTAGCAGAAAAACATGGGAGATTTAGGGGTACACCGCTACTCACCGACACACCGCGTTACACGGGTAGAACGGAGTAAACAGACTCGACAACTCCTTCGGCAAAGGCGGTCGAGGGCGTCGAACAGTAGCAATGACTGATGCGCGAGGATCAAAACCGAACGCTAAACGAAAGAGGGATGAAGCAAAGTGGCGGCTCCTACACCTCAAGACCGACGGGAACAACTAGTCATCGGTGGGGCCACGGCATGTCAGGCCATGCTTCGTCTATCTCACTTCACCTAGGATTGTCGTCACAGTCGAAAACGCTCCGACAGAAAGGGACAACGGCTGTTATCGCCGCAGAAGCAACTTTACGCCACACAAAATGACATTCATCTCGAGGAAGCCAAAGAAGTTGCAGTTGTAGAGACAAACGGAGATTGATACAAAGCGGCTCAGGAGATATAGAAGTTGGCAAATTAACACGTTTTCTAACTTCTATATTGACAAAATGGCACGTTGAAGAACACTCTTTCAGCGCAAAGTTACAAACGAAATCATATGACGCTTACGCACACATGTTTGAACAATGCTTTTTCTGATGCTACTCGGTACAGCGGGAGCATAGACAGAAAATGTCACACTAAAATGCCAGCAACTGAAACCGACCACGATCCAGAATCGTTGAAAATGCTTCTTGGGTTAAGACGTACACTGCATATTTAGAAGAAATCCGTGTATAGTACTTAACAAAATCTAGCGATGGGTTCAAGCTAGCTCCTACAATCACCTATGTTATAGCTGACAGAGGCTAAAAAACAGCTGTCCACATATTTAACTAAGCCGTTGAAAATTCCATTAAACCCGTATCACAGACAACGTTACTGCAACAATAGCTGCCTATGCTAGAATCGAAAGTCTAGAGCAAACTGTGTGTCCGAACTTCACGTACTCCCTAGCGCATCGCCTGGATGATATTAGCAGATACAGGAGGAAACCCGATGGCTCTCTCGCGTATACTTTTGGCAGGATGAGTTCTGTAAGAAATACTTACTGAAGGAGCAAACCGGATGATGAGAAAATGAGGTCAATGAGAGTTCGGCTGGGCGTTTGCTGAACGGCCATTTTGTTGCTTTGCTTCTAGCTTTGCAACAAGTTTCCATGAGCGGTGGTTAGGAGCCGCATGCTATTTTTCTGTTGAAGCTGCTCAGAGTGTTTTCTGTAATGGCAGCATTAGGCAAACTCGCGCCAGTAGAAGCGGCCTCAGTCCCTCAGATCCGTCTGTATCTTATTACTGCGTCAGCAGCGCTGACTTTTCAGATATACGGGCAGAATCGCCTGCGAACTGCTACCGCTACTGCTGTGGCTGCTGATAACCCAATGAAGGGAGCTGGCCAGCTTGCAGCCGGGTAACCCGAGGACCCGATCAAGACCGCACAAGTCCGGAGGAGTTAGTCGACTTAACTCTCATAGCTGAGATGGTGGCTAAATATATAGCGCAAGCTTTATGCCCCTTCTACTGCTTCGACCAACAAGCAAACCGAAATCTCCTCCTTCGCGTAGTCCATCGTCTTAGCCGACCAACGCACAGGCACGCTCGTGCGTCATGCAGATACACACTGAGGAAGATAAGCGCACAATGACTTATCGGTTCAGTAAAAAGGCACCACATCTATCCGATAACAGCTACTTTTTAAGCTATAGCCGAATCTAACGTTTTCATCGGTTACTTTGGGAGTACAGAGCCGATCGGGTTAGGCCATCACATTAGTAGTGTAATCATAGATGTGATTCGTGTGTTCTTTGTAGGACCTATGGTTTTATGGTAAGAACAAAACCAAATACAAGCCTGGTTAAAAGATGTTGCTAGCAGATTGCAACCGAATACGCGGAACCCCCACCATTCCTTTTGTTGGGCCTACGAGTTCCGTTGCGTGTTTGTAGCGGCCGGAAAGCAATACCCATAGCAACAATTTAGATAACATTATCAGTTGGTACAAATGGGCTTGAAGCTTTCTAGGAAATATTTGCGAACATTAATAATAATTAACAGATTTACAATATTAAATAATTTATTGCCGTATTTGCCAATAAAAGTAAAGTAGAATACATAAATTAAGGCCCAATGCGCCCTTTTTGTACCTGCTCTAATCTCCTGCAGAAACCTAAAGGTCAGCTCTCGGGGAGCCATTGGCGATGAATTGAATCATGGCTAGGCCCGTGGCCACATCACGGTCCGTGACCATAGCGCACACTCGTCCTCCTACGGACTCAGCGCGTTTCAGCATAAAGCTAACGGCAAGCTAAAAGCTGAACGCGGAGAGGGATGGGGGACATATACAACACAGAATCTTTTCCAGGAAGTAACTCGTGCCTCTTGCTATTTACCAGATACCTTAAAACAGGCCCTCTTTAGCTTCCTAAGTGTTTGAGGCGCTGAGTAGTTGCTGGGTTTGAGCAAGTGGAATTAAGAGCAAGTGGCTAGCTAAGAATGAACGACTAGAAGTGATGTTCAATTTGTAAAACTTTGCGCATCGTCTGGCAAACGAAACGAAACAGCACCATGCATGGGATACGGATGACGCATAATGGCGTCGGTATCTCATATCTAAGATGAAATAGAAAACATGAAGTCGGCTCTGCTTAGAGCTCAAAAGTGTTCGGCTTATCTAAGCGTAGATACACCGGTTGGGCTGGCACTAAATGAGCGAAGACTACACGTGAATGTTTGCATCGTAGAGCAGAGAACTTCAAGAAGTACACCAAGACAATGTAGTGCTGTTGCAAAAGAACGAAATAAGCTATACACCATAAGAATTCTACCTAAAAATGGTATTGATGGCTATAAGGTTATGATGAAATCAAACCTAATATAAACATAAAGAGCTGCCTCCATACATTCGCTATCATCAACTTTCCTGTTTTTAGCTTAAAATTTCAAATATGCGTGTAATGTTTAGCCTATGATTTGATATTGTCTATAAACATGCTTACCAGATAGGCTCATTTATCAATCGTTAAGCGAAATAATGGTTTGTTTTTATTCTTTTTTTGGGTGACTTTGCTTTACTGTGTACAGACATAGCAAATACGTCATCTGTAGTCGCCTAACTCCAGTATTACAATGAAACAGATGGTGGTACTCTTTCGTACGATACAAACAACTTGGTGGCGCATAGGCTTAGATGTCCTGCACTTTCCCTTCTAGTCCTCGTTGATTTTCATGATATAAAATGTATTGAATACTATGTTTGTCTTTTACAATGGTGATGAGCGTGTTTCAAAAAAAAAAGTCAGGCTAGAATACAAATTCGCCTTCTAACTATATTAGTATGCATGACGTCGGCCAAATTATGAGCCGACAGCGTCACAGCACGGGGTCGCATGATGCAGCTGGTTTTTTGGTAGGATTAAACTAATAAGTCTGTCATACGCCGCGGGTCATTCGATTATTATAATCAGTTCCTTTATGTGAAGCGTAAACGTCGCGCAGATTACCCGGCTTTTGCGTCCGCTTGTTAAAACGCTTCGTGTTTTACGTTCGTGAGTGATGCACCACGTCAGACAGCTGGCCTGTCAGAGCACGAAACGAATTTTGTCTATGTTGTCACTTGAATCTAGGCCGATGCGTGTCCTTAATTTAAGCACACAACCACGTTCACAACGTTACGACGGAGGCCGTTACAGTTTTTTCGGCTGTTTATTACCCCTTACTGTAAGTATACCAAGAAACAATTCAGATCGTATCAGAGCTTTGTCGAAATCACCGCGAGAACTTATTATCTGCGTTTAAAATGGAAATCAATATATCACAGATGTATTATATATTATCGAAGGGTAGATATACAACATACCAAAACTTGCATTCCTCACAATGAAGCACCAAATCCGATAGGGGCACGAGTTAAATGAATGACTGTGCATTTACTAACCGATATCATATACAAAACGGCGAAATTTTCCAGAAACAGCATCCTGACCTTTGTATCGTCTTTTGGAATCGCACTCGCCTTGTGCTGCGTAATCACCCGATATCGAACCATCATATAGGAGTACCGAAACCCTTATATACAATGTATTAAGCTCCTCGCATATGTATAGCGTGCAGTACCTCGCCCTCTGTTCTAACAATCGGATTGGCGTAGGTCAGGCAGGGTCTAGGGCAAACGCAACGAGCGCCAGACGTTTGCGAACATCTAAGTGTAGAGAGCTACGAGATGGGCGTCACTCGCAGGGGTAAGATGAGATTCGACGCCTAAAGAGCAGTAGTACTGGCAGTGGTAGCGGAGCAGAACAGCAGACCCAGTCGCCATTTAGCCTTATTTACGACAGAGTATGCGGGCTCACTCATTGAGTCACTTGGTACCGGAGGCGGCGATGCCAGTAGCAGAAACGATATAGAGGCAGACGCAATGCTTGCTAGTGCGCGGTGCTCCAGCGAATTCGCCGCCGTCGCTTAGAGTCGGGTAGTAGCAGCGTTGCTGCGACTAAGTTGTGCTCCATTCACGAGGCCTTCCCCCTGGTGTCAGCCTGCCCCATATGTCCCCCCCCCCCTCTTCCCGAAGTTCGTCAACATCCCCAGTCCACCGACACACAGACACACAGTCACTCACACATACACAGCGAAGACACCGACCAACCAAGCTAAACCTAGAAAGTGACCTGTCTTTCAACGAAGACTGCGACGAAGACCAGTTAGTTGCGAGCGGGGCACGGGGAGGTCTGGTTGGATCTCGTTTGTAGCAGAGTTCCACATACATGTACGCGCAGATAGATACAGACAACCACACTCACATACTAACGTTCATACCCAACGGTACATAACAGAGCGTCAGTGTGTTCATCGCCGTTTGTTCTTCGGGGGGCATTAGGGGTAGTCGTTGGCGGTAGTGAAGCAGTTTGTACCCCCAACGCCGCCGCGTCGCGGTTGTTCTCAACGGGGGAACCCTGGAACGCGCGCGCCAGGGTAATGCGCGAAGGGAAGCGGCAGCGGCCTGGATCGTAAAAGCCGATGAGTCACGTTGGACTCCTTGTGCTTCTTGTCGGTACAGCAGTCAGTAAGCAGGGAACAGTACCTACGTAGTGAGCACTGCCATGAGTACCAACACAAACGTGTGATATTCGCTGCTGTTGGCCTGTGCCGCAGTATTACACTCTTTGCTAGGGCATTCTTGTACAACGCTCAGAAAAAATGGAGGGAAGGAAAAAGAACAATAGTAGGAAAGTAGAAAACAGGAAGCTTTAGGAAGAATCGGTGGCAGGGCGAACAAAAAGAATTAGTTTAGCTTACGCTAACTTGGGGTAGGTCTCTCGGCTAAGGTTTGGCCTACGGTTTGTTAAGCTAGGTTAGACCTCATTCAGAACCTGTTTGTCGACGGAAAAAACCAAGGCAGAAAGAAAAACGTTTTGCCTAGAGACTCCTGCTTGACACACGTTCGGCAGACAGGATACACTCGCAGCCTATCGTTTATCACACAGAACTGTCCACAACACAATGTCCATTGTCTATAAGTTGTTGTCCTACTAAATTGTATTGCTGTGGGTTAATGTATTATCGAGGCCGCCTCATATAATACCAACACTAAAACGGAGGAAAGCGTACGTGAATGAGTTAAAAACCCGTCACGCAAAAGCGCACTGTCTGGTCGTAGTGGGTTGATTTTAACTAACTTTCGAAATCGCATACATTACGTATGTGAAACTATACACTGCCGAAGTTACTATTCTTTTTGCTCGAACTACTTAACTGCAAACCGTGCTTGTCTTCAATAATTTGTAAATAGCAATAAATGAAAATGACGTGCTTACCGTAAACTTGGGTAGAAAGGCCCATGGTTGTCTTTACCCAATGTTCAACCCGCACTCTTTTAAGGTGTCACCACTGATATGATCCATATTGTCAGTTCGAGTTATATGCCGAGAGCCGAGCATAGAAATATCCAAAATTCAACAAACTCATATTCAATCTTCACTCACTGAAGCTGGGCCTACACTACAATTGGAATTCATAAAGTCTACTATTGGCTTTCACTGCCGACACGAGTTGACAGGAACAACAAAATGATGATATCATTTAAATCATACGACTATGTTATCGCTAGAAGGGGCTATAACAAATATCAATGTGATGGGAAAACTATAGCGATGGGCTCCGTACAATCTATTCGTCAATTTAGTGCGTAACTTGTTAGATGTTATTGCGCACAACGCTAGCTAGCTGAGCAGACACGGGCACGCAAATGTTTTAGCAATCTTAAGAAACCAATGCCTCCGTATCAGCAGTTAGGGAACTTTTCACTTGGAACTGAACAAGTTTCGCCTTAGTAAAAGCCTGCGAGCCTGGAAAATAAAACCACGTCCGTAGGGGTCTTGATGCAATTTCGAGCCTAGTACTTACTGTAACTGTCGCTGTTTATACGACTTTGCTTTCTCTAGGCCACTCGCATAACAATATCTTTCGCACTCCTTCCTATCTTCCACTTCTTTCAGTTAAAAGGGAAAATTCAATATCAACCGAGTAATAATCTCCCTCCTTTAAGAGCGTAGCCACGACGCTGCTTTTCGCCATCAGTTCAGCAACAGCCAGCACGGTAACAACGAGCGAAGTCCTCGTAGCTTCTCACCGCCACGGTCCTACTTACCAAGTAGTCTTTTGGTTGGTTTCTATCTCTTCTCTCTCTTTGTTGCCCCAGGCTCCGCCCCCGTTGTCCTGGCTTTTTCACCCGTTTCGCCCGCATCACACGCGAGCAGCGTTATCCATGAGACTGCCTGGGGCTTGGGACCTGCAACCGCTTAGTTCAACGCTGTCCTTCTAAGGCAACTAACGACCAAGCAAGTCTAGTTGCTGTGTTTGCCTTGCAGGCTCGATCCGTCTCGCCTTCCATCTCCTGGTCCCGTTTTCTCTGGTGCTGGTTGGCTCCAATAATAAACCTGTGGAAGTGAGCTGCCCAGGCTCGCCGTCAGGCCATAAATCGGAATGGGGAAGCTGACATTTGGGGGCGTATGCAAAGAACATATAGCCAACCGACCAACTACGCCAGGCCAAGCTAAGCCAGGATAAGACCAGGCTATACGACGAAGCGGCGGTTTTAGTCCCTCGAACATACAGAAATGGCTGCTGAGTAATGGTATTGAGGACAACCGAACGTATAGGAATCACCTTCCGCGAACCATGCGTTGCTCACCTCCTGTATATAGAACAGTTATGCCTTCAATACAGCACCGACATGGCCCGACCGGTATAGTTGCAACTGTGGTCATATATACTTATATATATGGTAGTGTATACGGGGTGGGACAAACGTTAGCGAGTCTTTATTTCACATCTGTTAAAGTCGACACGCGAATTATTAAGAGATTTCTTAACATGTATATATAATGAGAACAAGCCAGGGAAAAACAATGTAAGGTTAATACTATATACTTATGTATTTAGCTGTTTACGTGGGTGTGTGTGCGCGCTTCGGCGTCATCACTGTAATCTTTACGGCATTCGATTTAATTACAGCTGTTCAGCTTGTAACTTGCGTCCAGCCTCGGCTGCTGTTTGTTTTGCAATGTACTTTATGTATTATAGTAATATAAGTTCCATATAAACAATCGTAGTGACTAAAAATAACTGCAAGAAATCGTACCACTCGTGTTACCCATATATTATATTTAGACTAAACTACACGACCATACACTTTCTCTCTCTCTCTCTCTCTCTCTCTCTCTCTCTATAGCGTAGCTTTCTATCCAAAGAACGTTAAAGCCACACGGATATAAAAGATGTAAAATCACTACATCTGGACGAGTACTCTGTGTATGGCATAACAAGAACTGACTTAATTTTTCAAAGCAAATATTGCATGTACATTCTCCAACAACCAGTGCCAAATATTTGGACCATTCAATAATGAATACAACCGTGTTTATTTAGGAGGTCTACTGGCGGAAGGGGAATCCGACAATTTGTCATCCAAATCACATCTGTAGAGAGAAGACGGAGCGTAATTATCGGCTTGTTTATACTAGTTTGTGCTACCTAGGCATAAGTGCAATTCATTGGATCAGCTTTACAGATATCGTGCACAAGAATAGGTGTATCGTTACGATTAAACTAGGATTACAACGTATCTTTTTAATTAGTTAAAGTCGTTAAAAAAATCGAGAATGGTTCAGTGAAATACAATATAATTGTTACTGTCACCCATATTAACCAAATGTGTTTGTTGTTACGCACGTAGAATAACTAAATGAACAGTCTCATTAAAAACGTACAAAAAAGGAAACGCCAATTGTCCAGCGCTCTGATCAAGTCCACTATTGCGTCTGCACATTTATTTATGTCATAGCCTATGTACGAAATATGCATAAGGGATGTAAATCTTTGCGATCTCCTTTCGTAATGAATCGTTGGATTGGATCGTCTTTCATATCTAATAATAATAATAATAATATATGCCTTATTTCATCCAAGCTTTATCAGCAACAAAGCGCACTTTATAGACATTAAATTAGGGATATATGTGCAGGCCATAATATCTATAATAACTGGTCAGCTTTTCAATAAACTTCGTCCTTCCATAGTTATTGAAAATATATTGTCGAATTTCTAATTCAAGTGTTTTTCTTCGCCGCTCTCGGATTTTTCGGTCCAGTGTGAAATATTCCACAGATAAACATTAGCACAAGGGCGAAAACCACGGATCCAATGACCAACGTCTGCAGAACAGGTGTTTCCTTGATCAGCTGTACCAGCTGAGCATACTGCTTGTGGATCCACTGAGCGTCCATTGCGACTAGAAAATGTTCATCCGGGATAACTGGATACTGAACGCTCTAAATCACCTGATACCGATTTACACGAAAAAACATTTAATATTATGCATCTTTTGAGCAGGAGCGCCCTTTTTGGGACGACCCCAAAAACACCATATCTATCTTCACCATTGAAGAATACACCAGATACTACGAAAACATTAAAAAACTGGTTGCCAACCTGTCTATCATTCCTGCTTAGTATACAAGTATAAAATAGTACATCTATACAACTTGCAAATCGATACGTCTACGCCTGGTTTGAGATATAGGGCATCACAGGCCTAAATGTAATAGGCAACCACGTTATCACTACATTAAACCAAAATACGTCTGCGAAATTTTGATTCAATTTCCAAAAGCATACCAATTGTCACACACAAATCGTTGCCGCGTGATAGACACAAGAAACGATCAGTATTATGTCAGCTTTGAGCACGGGATGACTTCGTTCAATAGCCATATTCATCGTTACTTGCCGTTAACCAGATAGCGCGGAAGTACACACACGTATTTAATGATAGATTGATTTAAATGGATAACAGCAAGATCACACTCGTATATAGTTTTTCTGGGCTGCCGGCAAAACAAGGTTGTGACCAACACATGGGTTAGAGCCGTTTTCAGGACGTAGCAAAACAGGGCATCGCCAAAATGTTTCTACTCGGTCAAAAACAAGCCGTAAAAGTATACTACTCTCATCAACACAAAATCTAGATAAGTTAAAAAATAAGCCAGTTGCTATTAGATTGCGAATATACCACGTCTGGTCGAACCTGATGCAGAACGGTAACATCCACAAATTTGAGATGTCACAACGGAGCTTCAAACAGTGAAGACACAAAAATCGGCGCAGCGTTCACTACAGTCGCTAGATTTTGTTCCAGTGGCTTCACGTAACGAGGAAGACCAAGAAAGCTAAGTCACTACGAAACGATCTTCCCTAGCTATAGCTCCTATCAATGGCCAACACATGTGACACCGTTAAGTCTACGATGCAACAACACAGGTCGTCAATGGCTACCGAAGGCCTGCCTATCCCGAGCTTACCCCTCACCTTTCCATAGCCAGCAATCTAACACGAGCCAATGGCGGAGAACGAAAGGAATGATTGAGTCAATGACCGCTTAATGTTCCTCATGAAGTAGACTAAAAAAAACACAAGAACCGCAGCTCCGTTTCAGTGCTGGCTTTTGCTGAGGCGTCATCTAGTGGCGCCGCTACCGTCGGCGGTAGAGAAGATGCGCCGGTAGAAAGAAAGCGTAAAAAGCCACAAAAAAAAGCTGGCAACAACAAGGAGATTGATGGGCAAAATGTTTAATCGAGGCGTGCTAATTCGTACCGCTGTTAAACTGTCAGTCAACAAAGCGCTGGCGACTTCGCCCGATTCTATCCGTGCAGATCCGGAAAAAATACAGCTACTTTTTTAGCCAACTCGAGCAAAATGGCGAAAAAAAGACCGAGTCAGAACATGCCTACAGGAAAGTACATAAAGAATACTAGACTACAATTTTTAAGAAAGGTTACTTTATTATGTGGATTAATTGTTGTTTAGGGGACTACCGGCTAATAGCGACTAGTCGGGCATTCGCACTTATCAATCCTTCAGGTGAACGCAGACACAAGAAAGATGCACTCTCTATAATATTGCTTCACGAAACAACCCAAAATAACATAAACATGGCGTAAGTTAAATGTAATAGTAATTGGTAAATTAAAAGTGTTCAAAAAAAAATGTTAAATTGAGGTCCTAAAGTTTATCTAACACGTCGAACATATATCTATATAGTTGAAGTCTTAAACCTTCTGCAACGTTATTACGTTAGGGAGTAATGAGTGTGAATACGTTTCTTTTAAGCCAATAAACTCGATGATACAGATGAATTTCAATTAAAAGTTAAAAAGAGTTGAATTAACTTAGGGAACCGAAGCAGAAGTTGATTTAATTGTTTATTAACAAAAAAAGCTATCTCACTAAAAAAACTTGCATTTGTGGTTAAAAAGCTAAATCACGTTTTAGCGAGAACAAATCCGATACAATCAATAGTGTATAGCTAAATATCTCATTATCGAGACTTTAACGCAGTTGTCGATGTGAGACACGAGATGTAGTACGCAAGTTCTGTAAATTAGAAGAAAAGCAACTTTCGCTCTATTAAAACAGGGCAGCATATAAAATCGGACGCAAGAGCTTCGGTCATTCAGGTAGTGAAGTATACGTTTTTGAAATACAGCTTACGGTTTAGCGTGTAATTGTAAACAATTCATAATTCGATAATGCAGTCTTTCTCTCTGATAAATGGTGACAACAGTTAAACGCTTAGCTAATGTTAACCTTATTTTTGCGTCCAGTTTTAAGTTAAAGAAAAAAGGCTGGTGCTAGAACTCCACCTTTCTTCCATTAAATGAACACTGTGAACTTATCAGAAATGTCAAAAATAGCTATTTCAAGTACGCTCATAGCAAACTTATCAGAATTTGCGGCAATGGTCCTTACCTCTGCTATTGCCTTATGTTTTTTTTTGTAAAAAATTGTTACAAGACGCTGTCGTTGATCCCTTCTCTTTTCGCTATTTTCTCTGTTTTGCGTTCGCTGAAATCTCGAGATTATTCGGCCATGACACCAGTATTTTTCAACCTTGTTTTTTTTATTAACGCCATTCTGCCTTGATCATTTCTTATCACCGCTCTTCCATTGGCTCCACTTAACATATATATATATAGATATATATATATATATATAGATATATATATATATATATAGATATATATATATATATAGATATATATATATATATAGATATATATATATATATAGATATAAAAACCTGCCTAGAATGCTCAATGGAAATTTATGTAAGTCGTCAGGTCTTTTTGTCGGTCTTTCTTACTGACGAACAACGTTTTCCGCCATCACATAAACATTTTAACCGCTCTTCGCTGGTCATGATTTATTCGATAGTTCTATTATAAGTTCGTTGTGCTCATCTCGTCTTTGCCGCCACCACTTCTATCAACCCACTGTCAAATCAACCTTCAGTGTGTCGTGTCCCATTTTGCCCTACAGGACACTCTCATCCAAACAGTTTTAAAATTTGGTCCTTATCAATCGATGTAGCGCGCCTTCTCATTACGTAATTTTCACTGCTTTTTCTGTTTGATTTTAGCATCCCGCCTAAAGCAAGAGCAGCTTCGGAAAATCACGATGACGGCGCCAGCGAACGCTACTGGATACCAGTGTACATCTCGTAAATACTGCTGCGCCAGCGGCTGGATGCTGTCACGGATGAGGCGTACACTAGCGTCAAGTATATAATCAAAAGTTGAACTCTCGAGCGGAATTGGCTCCTCCTTGACGTGACGATACGTTTGAGCGACAAAATCGATGAGCGCTTTAGTCTCCCATTTCGTTCCTGTGAATTCAGTGACACAGCGCATTTATAACATAGGTCTAGCAGTGTTAAAAAGATCTATATATATATATATATGTAATAGCATTGAATCTATATAATTTACTACAGGGATGCACTTCTTCAGTCCTCAGGGTTTCATATTATATCGCTGTACATTTTTCGAAAGGTAAATGACTTTAGCTGATCTCATAAATTCGTCATTAATGCTAATCTATAGCGACACCGAATTTCGACATACGATTTTCTGCACATCTGATCTGCAGTACAGTTCCTTAGAGGTACTTAATTATCGAACTTTTCTAATAAATGTTTTTCCATTGTAGCTAACTAAATATAATAGCTATAATATATGAGTTAGTATGGTTGGTTTCAAATTTAACACACCATAGAATACAGGCGGGTATAGTGAATATTGTTACTTTAAGGAGTATCGTGGCTGCGGAAAACAACTGCAACAATTGACCAAATAGGGCTCACGTAGCATTGGAGTTGGAGCTCGCTGGCTATGCGAAATTCCCTTTTACCTGTGTACTTTCAAGAAACTGAAAAAAAAAAGCCTAGGCCTAATTTTGCATCCTTTACGTTCAATGCTGCTTTATCGTAATCGGTTTCTTCCAGTGGAAATGCTTTTTCTATCCACAGCCTACATAAAACGAAGAGAATGGTCTTCGTCGAACCTTGCATGTATATTACTAGCAGCTTAGCCCGCTTCCGAGTCCGTGAACCGAACGGGTACGTAGAACAAACTATCCACGATTTATCGAAAAGGATTTAACATGGACAGCGAACGGGACGACAAAGACGAAACAAAAAGAGTTCCAGTTGAAGAATCAGCACCCCCTACGACTGCTATAAAAAAGCTTTACTTGGAAGTTCATTTGTTTACTCTTGATTGATTTAAGCTAGTCTGTAACTATGACCGGATCGATAACCAAGTAGAGAATTTAACGAAAAGGTCGTAGCAACAAGCAAATGGACGATAAACTGAAACGCAGTTTTCGAACGCTATGAAATGGGTCTAAGTTTGCGTGTGTAGAAATTACTCGAACTTATTTATGTTTAGCACTTAGCTACTGCACTCGTTGTTTCTACAATATTACTTAATAGTACTGAGATGACTTCGGCCAATTCGGAGCGACTTCGTTAAGGCCATGTAAGGAACGCCGTAAAAGGCACAATGATCCACAATGGCAATTTTATACTCGATCTCAGCGCCATTCCTAAAAATTATACATCATAAATATACGTGCAGGTTTTCGATCCGTAACGATACTCTATATAGTAGCATTACAGATTCTGAAAAAAAAAAACTTAATTTCAGGTCACAGATGCATTTTGGAATACTCCGTTTTTGCAGGCTGCCACTTCAGTTGCGGGTGATGCCAACACAATTGGCGCTCGCTGAGGTGATGCTTTACGTAGTTCATGCCTAACGGTGTAACCGAGAGAAACACGTGTGTTAGCAGCCAACAAGAAATCACAGCATCCCTGTGCTGTTTGCGGGACGCTATTTTCCTTTGGTGAAGTCACAAATAGGAGCTGTCCTGCAGCACCAGGGTCCTTTCTTCGGTGAGCCGTGACTCTTTATGCACCACCATGCAAATAGGCCAGTAGTAAACGGATGCGTCTAAAAGCCTTTACTGCTGTCTTACTCATTCCAATGGCGTAAGGGTCATCATCATTTTGCTATGGCAGTCAGGCCGGAAAACGGCAATGGCATACGGAGGTTCTGCTGTTTCGCCTTCCAGCTTTCTTCTCGCCCAGCGATTTACAGGCGCAAAAACACACACTCATTGACAAACACACCGATTACGAAACCCCGAACGCCTGCTCATTGTCTGTCATGGTCAGCCGGCTATTGTGGCGATTCGTGATCATCTGTGGCTGGGGCTTCCATGCGGCTTGAGATTGTGTACTGAATTAACAGGGGACCTCCCGTAAGGGGAGAAAGACATTGGGGAATCGTGGAAGTGTACTACACCAAATCAGTAAACATTTCGATATGGAAAGGCTAAGAGACTCAACAAAGCCTTAGATGCTTAACTTTAGGTAACACGCCACTATAATAGAACGCTTGCCTCTGTTGTTCGACCGCTCTTTATGTCAACATTTGACGTATCACACGCAAATATTAATAGGTACTGTCGATCTATTAAAGGGAAACAAAAGTGAAATTGGTTTCTTTCATTTCGTTGCCCTCTTTTTAATTATCTGACGTGTTTTAACTGACCGTAACGTGGTCGGCATAGAATCTATGGTTTTTACTCAGTATTGTAATGGGTGACGTAATGCTCCACACTATAACCAGTATCACACAAATCGAGTTGTCAAGCTTTTTTATGTTTGGCCCATTAATGACCCTGCCCTTCTCGTTCATTCAATATTTTATATGATTTCAGATTTAATATACAAGATATGAAGTGATTAGTGAATAAGGCTAGTAATCCAGATAGATCGGAACCTTTTAAGGTACCATTTGCTGATGATTATGCGCAAATTGTTAATCAGTATGCAGGTAAAATAAGTCGAAACTTGGATTTCGGTGGCCGGAAGAAAGATACAATATCGAACAAAAGCTGTATGGAAATATTAAGTGCGGACTTATCGAAACAAAATAGGAGGTAATCAAATTGATTCTATCACACAGCCTGCTTATTCACAACGGCAGGTAGACGTTTAAAAGTATAAATAAAAATTTTATGCATACAAACAGCATAACGCTAAGTTACGTAAATATGCTATATCATATAATTTACCTAACATCCTCCTTGGAACCCATTTGATATCACAGAATAAAACATAACTTACCAACGAAACGGTACATCTTGCCCTTCTTGAAAAACAGCAGCGTGTTCTGTTGGATACCGAAACGTTTTTTCAGATTAATATTCTTCCTATAATCGACTATCGCAACACTGATTGCATAGCCCATAAACGTTGCTTGGATGCCCTCGAGTTTGGCACGAAGAGCGGGGGTTTCTTCACTGATGAATGCTACCAACCAGTCACCAGTTGTTGCTCCGGTAGTTGCCTGAGTGAGGTGCTCGAAAATTGCGTCATCGAGGATCTGGACTCGTGCGTCGCGCGCCTTATGTACCCAGTATAGAAGGTCGCTAGGAAGAAGTTCCGGAGAATGGTAAATGGCGGGAATGCCTTCCCTAAAGAACATCACTCGGGGTACGCGGTCGATCCTGTAGCGCTTCTCAATTTCGGCATTATCACGAATGATTGTCAGAGAGCACTGGTACGTATCTTCCATCTCTTTGAGATTGTCTTGCAATAGTTTCTCGTAGCGTTCACACGAGGGGCAACCGGTACGTTTCGAGATGACGACTAGCGCATACGGCTGGTTTTGCACAACTCGATCGAATTCATCTGTGGTTTGGACAAAACCTGCTACAGTTACAGCTACCATTACTGACAGTACTGCGACTCGAAGCCCCTCCTTTCTGAGTTTCAGCATCGTGTCAGCCACCGATTTGAACTCTATGAATCAGGCTTGAAATACTCGGTGTCTACAGCTGTCTCTCGATCTAATCTATGTTACGAAATAATACCAGTTTGATATTAATATTTGTCACAAACTGGAGAGATGTAAGATACCGGATTTGCCGAAACAACCTGCGCCTCCAACAGCTGGCGACGCCACCGTCGGGGCCCCAGCTGTAACACAACACTGCAGATTGCTGGCCGACGTCTAACGTCGATGAGCTTCACCCTTTGCGCGAAAGGCGGGCTAGACGGCCGAGCTAAACGTAAACAGCTGGTCAGACTGTGCGAGTTACTTTGACAGAAGTCTCGTCGATAAATAGAAAGAAGCAGTTCTGATCGGGCTCGCGGCGCCTTGCTAGCACCTACTAACTCCGTCTACCAAACTGGAAACAGACATTTGTGTAGGCACATACCCTGTTTTGCCTGTTATGAATTTGAAGCGAACTAATGTATTTAGAATCGAACGCAGCACTGAAATTTGCAAGGTTGTCTTGATTATCTTCGTGTTTCGAGTGATATCTAGCAGAAAACTCAACAGGTGTTTCATTAACGAACAGATAGGTGGACTCTTCACAATCAAATAGCACATGTCGATCAAATTTCTATGCAGGGTTGTTGGAACGAGTAGAATATACTATAATGGATGTATTGTCGCTGCTCCTGCTTATAGCGCAAGTAGGCAATTGTAGTTCTAGTGAACCTTCTATGGCGATCACAGCTCTCTTGCTTGTCGGCCCTTTCCTACGCGTTGTGGGTAAGGGAGAATGTTTACGTCTGTCGTAGGCTCAATATATCGGCCGCAAGGCAACTCCTATACGACCTGTGGATTACTTAAAAAGAGCATACAGAGATAGCTAAATCTTGTGATTCCCGACCGAAGTTGTACGAACGAAATAGAGAACTTATAGTGATTACTTTTCGAAGAAGA
Organism: Varroa jacobsoni; assembly: GCF_002532875.2. Classification (NCBI taxonomy): domain Eukaryota; kingdom Metazoa; phylum Arthropoda; class Arachnida; order Mesostigmata; family Varroidae; genus Varroa; species Varroa jacobsoni. The sequence continues at coordinate 290,065 of NW_019214323.1, forward strand.
ACGAACGAGTAGATGGAGATCACACAGTTTTCTAATAAATAACAATAACAAACGTAAAATATGACCCAACCAAATTTAAAAACATGACTAATAAAAAAAAACTGACATGTCTGAAGTACATTTAGCTTTGGTTTTGGATTTGCGTGCGTATGTTAACCGCATATTTTTATATATACTTTGTACCCAACCCTTTATATTTTCTTCAGCCATTTTTAATTTTTTGTACACAACATAGAACTTAGTTCGTTTATCGTTTTGCATTCAGTCTCAGTTTGTTTTTAACCACTTCAGCGTGCGATATGATAGCCCACAGGCTTTGTAGTTTTCACACTAGTCCCTATTATTTATGCATTTCTTAATTTAAATAGTTGAAAAATCAAATTCTCTATTTAAAAAGCCACATTAGTTTTCACACAGCGGAAGCTAGAATCTCCTTACCACGGGGAGGGACGTTTCAGCAGCGCAATAAGTAGTAGAATGACTCTATAAATTATATATAAAAATGAAAAGTACGATCGTATTATTAGATTTGTTTTTTTTTCTATGTCAGGGCTATTTCTTTTCACTCCTATCAGGTTAGTCTCAATTATTTGCAATGGACGATTCGTGTAACTTAAAGTTTAGTACCATCGGACGCGAAGCGTTTAAGAATGGCTATTAATTACGCTTAAAGATTTTTCTATTAATTTTTTTCGCTGAATATTATATAAAATTGTCGATTTTTTAGCATCTTATTGGGGGCACCTTAGAATGTACACATTCGGTCGGTTTAATTATAATAGAATCGTCCGCAAAATCAATATACACAGAATTTGGCCTTATATGTATAATCATCTTAATTAAAGATGATTATACTACACTACTTATCATCATTTTATCTTAAAGCAAATGGTACCAGAATACTCTGTGACTATTCTCTGCAACTATTTCTCGAAAATATAAGTTACAACCTCTATAGCGAATTGTTACATATAGATTTGTTACTTGAAAGAACACTACGGTAACAAAACAGCAAGTACCTGTAAAATGTAGGTTAAACACTTGAAGAATAGAAATCTTTAGATAATTATATACATTCTTAGATATTAACATTAACAATTTATCGATCGGCAGTGGTTAAAGCGCGTTCAGCTCTACTCAACAAAGATAAGTCTTTTTTAAAGGGTTTTTTTCAAAGAAAATGTTTGATGCTTTTGTGTTTGCCGTTGAGTCCAGTATCGTGTATTCTCAAGATGGCGGTGGAAGGTTTGCCGAAGGTAAATACCGATGCGTTGCAAGGTAAGTAGTCTTTACACGGCGTTTTGACAACACTACGGTAATGGACTAGCAAAAAAAAAGTGACAAGAATAGACCGAGCAGTGCAGTTATTCTATTGCGACAGAATTTCGATTGATGTTAGAGAGGGATCGATTTAGGATGGACTAAGAACTGTAGAACAATAGCAACGTGTGTTGTGAGGCCCATCATATTCTAAAAAAGGACGAATAAGTACGTGAGCCCGGACGCTCATAGGTAAAGGTTTGTTATCGCATGAGAACAACTCGACAATAGTTATATATGACTGTACATTACTATGACAATTGCACTGCTACATAGGGCCACATAATAGTTCGTTTCAATCCAAAGTGTTCTTTTCAACTCCCAAAGAAAACACTTCCAAGTTCTACGATGCAGCCTGTTCAGCCTGGTTTAGGTTAGCGCAGATTAAGTGAACATCTCCAATGCTTACTCGTAACTGAACATTAATGTATTAAAGGTTTTTGGCATAGATGCATTGCTTTTTCTTACCGTAGGCCAACATCCTTTATGGTGACTGACAATAGTGAACCTGTCCTCATTTTTAACTACCCTGTTTTGCCATTCGTACAAATAGTAAAGTTGCTACTTACGTGATTCGCATACAACCGTCACGATAACCAGCGAGAGTTGATTTGAAAAACCACGATTACGCTTAAGACCACAAGAATTGTTCCATTTCGTGCGCATGTCTTACCTGAAAATAGCAAATTTCGAAAGAAGATTATTAAGATAAAAATGCTATGTTTGGTAGAGGTCATATACGTATTGTCTTGATCTTATGGCAAAACATAAATGGAAAGCTAAATCTGCTCAAATAGTAGAAATTAAACCAAAAACTGTAGTTTTCATTTTATTTGCTTATATTTCATAGTTCACTTTTATTTCATGAGCTCTATCAGCCAGTAAGAACACTGGAAGTCACGCGGCAAAAAAGAGGACCCTTCAGCGAAGGAACGCTTCGAGGGAAACCTTTCGGTGGTGGTCAGCACATCCGGTCTCGCGTCTGGAGAGAGTCCCGAACTGAAGGGCGTGAAAGTGACGAGGCAGCGCCGGCGTGGCTGTGGCCTGACTTCCGTAAGGGTCAGGCTCGTGCAAACGTGAGGGCTGCTAGTTTCTCGGCACCTCCAATAACTCGGCATATACCCCCGGGGTCCGTCCTGCCTTGATGAGGTGCACTTCGTACTGGCACCATCAAGTCTCCCAGCTTTTGCCATTTTGCAGGATCTAACCAGCTCCTTGGCCACTTTTGCCAGGAAATGACCGATCCCTGTCCCTGCCACTCGGCAGCTTTGCCCTTTCTTCTACTTCCTCTTCAGAGGACTCAACAAGGCAGTTATATCAAAGGGGCAACCATCGGCTAGCCACAACGCGTCCGTAGCAAACATATAGCACACCATATCTACCGCTGTTCACCACTGTACTAGTGATATACGTACAGACTCAACCCACAACGACATTAACGACGCGAACAAAAGTAGTAATAACAGATAAAGCTGAAGCTGCTGCTACGGTTCACAAAGTGGTTTCACAAAACCATGGAGCGTTTCTTATCCTTCGGAAGCTAACAATTGAGGTCTACATCAGGGTTGTGAAATGCGCAGATATCAGGTTTACCGCGCGTCCATTCTTGCAGCTTTTGTTAAGGACCGCTCGTTGGAGAATTTCTCCAGCTTGGTCACACATGGCCTGCTAGACATAGGTCAGTATCGTGATAGATTAAACTACCGAACAATTGCCTCGATACCTTGCTTAGTATTACACCGTGCTGATAAATAGCGGTAAAAAAAATGCTCTATTCTATGGGAAGGAGGCCAAAGACAGAGATAGTAGAGAATGGGAGATAAAAGAATTGCGGTAGTGCATGAGAAACTTAGCGACTACATCGTAGTCCAACTATTTAACAAGATGCTAAGAGTTACGGACTGAATGGTGGGATCCAAAGTAGCTGCTTAGGATTGGCGGAATGATACACCCGCTGGCTCGCCTAGTTAGAAAGGAGAAGACAGTGCCTAGTCGTGGTTAGAATACTTAATTAATCAATTTGCTGCTCCTCGCCCTCGGGGGTCCTAGAGCGTCCCGCTACAGAGAAGGAAAGAGAGAGGGAGAAAGCTACACTAGGTCAGTTCGTTTGCAGGAGTCCTGGAGTAAGAAGGCGAAGCGCGCTGGGGTTACTTTACTAGATAGAGCAGAGAAACCGGAAAGAGCAACAGATAAAGGACGAAACAACCAAGAAGCCAGTCAGCTAATCAAGTTCGAAAATACGTGTAGAAAAAAAAGGGAGTGTCAGATGTGGGTAAGAGATAAGCGAGGGACGACGCGGCGACTGACGATTATGTTGTGATGGTGTTTATTTCATACGGCCGTGACAAAGTGGGTTGTTTAAAAAAAAAGCAGACATTTTTGCGGTAATGTGAACTTCTGATGGAGATTTCCGATGGAACAAAAATGGTTTGAACGACAAGGAAGTAGCTGCTTGAGTAAACTGATCGATTAAGACATGGGATGTCTGAAATAGGCAACTGCAAGTGAACAGAAGCAACAATCTGAAACAGGTTTAGAGGCAGGTTTTAATTCTGAAAGGCATGTTTGTATAAATAAAACAAGTCGATCTGACATGCATGATGAAAAATTGTTAATCCAATTACAAATGGAACATACTACAATTTGTAGGATCAAGCTCATCGACGACATTACTGCGTGACCCGTTAACAAATCCGTTTACAAAGTTGATCCCCACTGAATTTATTACTTGGTATGTGCAAGTTTTCTTTCCTACAACACAGTTCACTGTCCAACGTACGGCGCATGAACGCTTTTCAATCTCACTGAAGTCGAAACCAAAATTTCTCCTCGTCATTGAATACTGCGCAGTTGTTCCAAGCAAGTCCCTTTACCCCCTCCCCCCACTTCTCATACGGCTTTTTATCAAAGCTGTTTTGAAATGTTTACGGACACGGTGTCCGCTTCAATGATATCAAATCTATAATATTACAAGTAATGTTCGTGAGTTATGGGACGACGTTAAACTTCCATTAGTTACTGCTTTGACGCCAGCCACCGCCTCTAACGCAATCCCACTTTAGCTTCGTATTGGGCTGCGAACGACGTCTCTAAGCTTTGCTTTTACTTCGTCTAAATCCGGTCGCCTTCTACTTGGCCTTATCCGGATCCTTAGACCATTAGCCGAGATCAGACTCTAGGGCCTGATGTCCGTTATGGGTATCACCTCTAGGCCGATACTGCATCTGCCACCGATGTTGGCGAGCCAGCTCTATGGCCGCTGTCATCAAAGACATTGACTCAAAGAGGCGAGTCAACCAATTCGAAATCAAAATCTTCGCCCCGTAAAGCGTGATCAAAATTGGAGGTCCGCGCAGATTTAATGGGAGACGGTGTTTGAGGAATCGAAATCCTAAAACGCCAAAGGCAGGTCGCAGGGGCAAACAAGTCGTTACGAGAGCAACACGCAAGCCAGAAACAAACAAGAAAAACTTACTTTCAGTTTTCTTTATAAAACGAAAAAGTTGGCCTACCATGATCCGACCGCACAACGACGATGAGTGCAATACACGATACCCCATCCAGGCAAATCGCTGTTCCAACCTCTAGGGCAACTCCGAGTAGACCTTATCAATTTTACATTTAACTTGAAAGGGAGACTGGTCGCCAGTAGAACGTCAACGACTGTTGCAGCAATGACGTCCTCTCAAAACGACACAATCCACCTTTCTGCGTCCGCAACGCATTTTCGAAACGGCGCCGAACCAGGCCCTTGGGTCATTGGGTAGTAGCGGCGGACGTTGTGGATCGGTGCTGACCTGTGCCGGTTCAGAAGGGCGTCGGCGGTAAAGAGCATATGGAGTCTGTGGGGATGGGACGGGGGTAAAGCAGTCAAGAAGCATAGCAGTGGGATGAGGGTGGGTCGGTCGGTCGGTCGCTCGGACGGCGTGGCTGGTGGTGGTCGCGACAATAAATATAAATTACCCTCTCCAGCCAGCCTATCCTGTAGAGAAATGGTGTGCCGCGTTTGTTCTGACCAGTCCTGTGTGCACGATACCCTTGTCGTTGCCAGTTCTCTTCCGGAGACGCCTACTGATTATAAGTGCTGCTGCCACCACTCATCACCACTTTGACTCTACGTTGGCTTTCTTTCTTTCTCTCTCTCTCTCTCTCTCTCTATATTTTTCCGCGCGTTCCTCTCTTTGGCTGCTCAAAGCGTTAACACCTAATGTCCGAAGCACGCCGTGAACAAACCCAGCTTCTCCGTGGGCATGGCAAACCAACATCTGGGCTTAGATCTCCTCAATTTAAACGCCGATATGAAACAACGTTGCAACGCAGCCCCAGCTTAGAATGGCTTCACACAGTTAATACGGTCAACGATATGGTTTCGAAAGAACTTGCTTGAAGAGTTGGCAAGCCCTTTTAGACACAAAAAATCGACCTAACGTTAACGAAATAATCGTCAGTTGCGCAGGAAGTTTGATTCTGTTCGTATCTAAAGAAGTAGGCCATCTGCGTAGGTTTAAAATGTAACGAAACAGTTATAACAATGCTATTTGTGGGTAAAGAACGAGCATAGAATAGGTACTGCTTAGGTTGTGCTTCAAATAAAGATTTGCGTATTATTTTTTACAATGCCCATTTCAAATATACTATATATAAATTCCAGAAAAAGGTTGTAATGTGTGAGTATTTGTTTGGAATTGACTACATATCTTGTGAGATTGACTGTAGCGTATAAAGCTGACTCATCCTTTGATTGGTAAAAAATTGAAGCTAAGAAGACAGAGCACAGAAGATTATTTTAAGCGGAATTAGCGGAATTTTTTGATTGAATACTTGTCACTCCGCTTAACGTAACCTCTGTGGACGTATTCTATATTATATTATTATCGTTATTGCTTTTGTTTATAACATTCTCTCTACACATAATTACATTCTGCCGCGCATCGTCTCCTTCAGTATTTGTTCGACGACATTTACCTCTTAAAGGATTTTTATCTATTGCACCCAATGCTACACGCCTTGCATTCATATGACGAGAGAGATTTTCAGCGACTAACCCATATCAAGAGGCGGTCCATCATTTCAGCAAAGCAGCTGTTTCCCCCCTTTTTGTTTCGCTACTTTGGACGAATTTTTTTCTCGTGCTGTTCACGCGTTCGCTTCTTTTTTGAGGCTTCCGCCCTTTCGTGGCTTCCTTCACGGTCGTTGTATTTTCCTCCCAGTATTCTTTTGACCCGTCTGCCTTTCGCTCATATGTTAAGCAGCCCCTGGGGAGCTTTATACTCCATCGAAGGAGGGCAAGCGGCCCATGAACAGCGCGTTACTACCAGTAACGCTGGCTACCCAAAGTATATTGCGGGTCGCGTACCGTTTTTTCTTTTCTGTTCTACGCCGCTGTCGCCCCTGAACAACCTCCTGTATATCCATTCGGTGGTGTCCTAGCGTCGCACTTTAAAGCGCCACCAACCGCTAACGGAAAGATGGTAAAAGAAAGAGCTGCTGTTGAGAAGCTCGACCATCTACAGCAGCGGTCCTCATGAAAAGCTGAAATGGCTTTTCAATACCCGTCGGCGCGGAACCTATGGTCTGCGCTGCGCGACTCTATGATGTAATACGTTGTTTTCAAACCATGGTCGTAGAATGGCGACGTATGGCACCTGCCTTTGGTGCGCGAGCTTTTGCGCAGATGTTCTGCTGGGTCTTAGAAACTGACAGGGTGTCCTCTTTTTTCCATACCTTGGTGGTGGCAAAAGGCGGTGATTGTGGCCGAAGCCAGCATCGCCGACGCTTCCATTGCGTCATTGCTCGTCGGCAAACGCCCAAAAACAAAGGTGCACTTTCCAGACGAACGATTTACACACAGCAGCCATATAGCCAAGTATGCACGCGGCCAGTCGAAGCGTGCAGTTGCGTGAGAGAATAGAGGAAAGAATGGGCGGTGGAAAATACTGGGCTGAGACAAGCGAACGTCGTCATCGAACTTCAAGAATAACGGCTGCAACGTTACACGTTCAAAGTGAAGTATAGACGCAATCATGGGTCGGGATATTCGGAAATTTTAAGGGGGTCGCCAACAAATAGCGCAGTGAAAAACAACAAGCTTTATACAACGCCAGCGGATGCAAAGCCTGCCAACGGTGATCGCTACACATTTTTCTACCGTCGAAGGACTCACTGTCAACTGAATGACTGCGTAGTCAGGCCAATGATGAGACGCCGTCTGGGTCGATGAAGCGAATTGAGAAAGCAAAAGCGGCTGCGAGCGGTTACAGTGGTAGGACCAGAAACGTGAGGGTTGAAAGCTTATGATACTCTGTTCGTCCAGATGGGAAAAGGTGCAATATACAAATATCACGAGTTAGATAGAGCTATGATTGGTTACCTTCAGCTCTTCATACTGCAGATACGGTCCTGCTATTCGTTTTGGACACAGCTTTGGCAGGTGGTGTCGTAATACAAAAAGGACGACGAAATAGGCTATACTGTCAAGCGAGTCAAGCTGTCATTGTAGCTGTTACTGCTACTGTTGGAATCGACGTTCTTGACGCACCCAGAAGCAAGCTCGCTTTTGGCAAAGCGTTTAAGTTGAAGTTTCGTACAGACGGCTATTGAGATACGGGACGATAGGAAGAAGATAAAAGGAGGGGGACGTTTGGCTTGCCCATGAGCCATTATTCGGATCTTAGTTTCGGCTTCCCTCCCAATCTACTTGCAGTTTTCGTTTCGAGAATCGAAACTGCGTCGAACATCTAAGAAAATAACTCTGCCAGCGACGATGAGAAATCGAGGGAACTGTCACACTGTATGCCAGAACGCCTCTTGGCTGTAAGGCCAAGCGACCTAAACGAATCCCCAATGGAAAGAGATGACGGAGCGAAACAAGCAAGAAGTATGCTGCTAACGAGCTATTGTCGAAGAGGCGTTCTTCGCGTTGCCCTTAGTCCCAAAAACACAGACTGCTACCATTGTGAGCTCTTCGATTCAAAAAAGTATTTCTAATAACTTATGTAGCTTGCGGCAAGTCCATATGATTGGTGCAATATACAAGTTCTTCAAGTTTTAATGTATTATTGTTCGATTGCTTGTGCGATCTGCTTAGCTTGAGCAACATTTTTGTAGTTCTAATCATCTACTCCCTTGAAATACCTTTCACTTAACATACACTAATGTTAGATCAATGAAAGAAGATATGCTGAAAACCGAACCGTATATTGTTCATTGTAAGGAACTGCAATGTATATTGGTTCTCCTTTTAGCATCGAATCCTATTATGCCAAAGGTTTTTTTTTGCTTTTAGCTGTTGTAAAGTTTTGAAGCAACCATCTCTCTTAGACGCTTAAGCGTGGCCCTAGCCAATCTCAACTATTGCAATAGTTCAATAAATTTCCAGCTGCTTTTTTAACGTGTATCTTCTAAAATCGGCAGGCTTTCAGGTGCCACTATAGCCACGAATAACCTGTTAGCCTGATTCAAGCTTTGCCACAGGAGCTTCTAGCCTCGAAATTTCGCCACAAAATTCAACCAATGCATGATACCATACCTCGTTCTCAGACTATCAACTTTCAGCATCTGACACCTGCGCCGATGCATCTGTCGCACCTGCCTTCTTTTAGCCCCAGCGTCACCTGTTGCCAGCTGTAAAATAAGGCCTATACTGCTGAGCTTTTTGTCACCTCACTTCCTCGCCAAGCCCAACAGCATTTCAAAATACGGGTGACATGATTTTCTTCTTTGTATCGCCTGCTCGGCCTCTGTCTTTCTGTGTATTGCTTGAACTAGAGTTCAAAGAGCAGGCCTACTCAAAGCCTGATTTAACTGACATAGCACCACTTTTAACATAAGCAGAGTCGTAACTGCTCAAAAGTAGAACACGATTTCTTTAAAAAGAACCATACAACAGGTTACATTGAAGCAAAACGCATTCTGTTAGGCGCTGTATAAAGTTCTGAGAGTAACTGCGTCTATGTAATAGATAGTAAAGGTAAATAGTGCATCATACGTATAAATAGCTGAGTAACACACTGCGATTAATGGTCTCTGAGCTTTATTTCTTTTTTGTCGTTGAAACTGGTTTTAGTATTGGAACATTAACAAATACTTGACTATCAGTAGACGCACGTTTAAGGGTCTAACTAAAATTGACAACCAAATCTTTATCGCATACTAAAAAATATGTTTACAACTGAAATGAGAACTAGACACTTAGTATTTGCTAGAATCTACAATTCACTCCTCTGCTCACATTTACGCCACATGGGGTTCTGCTTATGCTGGCGTACACGACGCGCCTTCTAGGCCAATTGATTCTAACGATATAAAATTTGACTATGTAAAACCAGCAGTTGATAAGGCGAATCACCCCCGTGCTAGCGCGCTATAAAAAAGGCATTTACATGGCTATCTACGTTGATACTTATTCGTCAAGAGACCAGCTAAAGGCATAAGAGCACGCGAGCATGGCCATAAATCAGCGTCAACATGATGTTCTATATAGAAGTTCTCTTCCGGAAAGGTATCCCATTGCTTCGATACTTGCTGCCAGGTCCTTGTACTGCTAAGCAAGTTACGCGTGTCATGACAACCACCGCGTTCAGCAGTAAATAAACATCACCGCGAATGATTGTCACAGCGGTAAGCGCCTCTAAATCGCATGATAGAGATACATTTTTATCAGTAGCTCCTTACGTTTCCTTACGTACGCAGAAGAACAATAAGTAACTTGCCTCAATTTTTGTATAATTATAATACCTTTACTGCTAAATAAAATCGACACTATAATTCAAGTTGTATGAACAAACAAATAGCCTGGATCTATAGGAGTACATTGCTATAAAATAGATATGTTTATAGGGGCTTCCTTTTTAGATTTAAGACGTCGCAAGGTTTCAAAGGCATTACCTTTGAATATCAGGCAATAATACTGTTAACTTGATCTTTCTAGTTCGTATAGAGGTCGTATTTGAATTGTGATCCATATCTTATGTACGTAATGTTGATCTGACGAAAAAATAAACATTGTTTTAGAATGGCTTCATATGAAAATAAGTCTACTACGCTGCGAAACTTCAGTTGGATCGACCTTGCATGGCGTACGTAACGTCAGTTGTTTAGTTTAACAGTAGGGAGTTTATTATTAACTGGTATTTGTATGATACATAGGATGGCAAATGTTGACTTTCGAATAGTGCTTTTTCTGTTTTCAGACAAGCCTTATATGCCTGCTTGGACGTCACTGCTTGAAACTCACTGTCCCTTAATTTCCAACGGTTCTTCGCTGCTGTATATTAGAAATAGGCCGTGGTCATTCTCGTCATCGGCGTTTTTTCAGCGCCCGTTGCGTCTGCTCCCTCAAGAGGGAGAAGAAAGGTCCCCCGGGGCCTCGTTGGAATTAGTGAAAAGACCCTCCTCGTCTTCGTCGCTGCTCGTCCGTTTTCACTCGCTCGTTCTCGGCCATTCGACTCATTGTATACTTCCTACACTTCTACACAATTTTGTTGCCCCTTCCCGCCATCCCTTCTTTTGGTTCACTACGGAAGACTACAACTGTTCTTACTGCAACTCTAAGCATCCCCGGGATCGATCCTTCCCCTGCGGACCTCCAGTCATCCCTTCACTAGCTTATTCTTGTAGCTTTTGTTCAACTCTCCGCCAGTTCACTTTCCTTTTTGTTTTCATCCTCCCAGCATCTGAGAGCTGCGAAACCTAACGCACTCTATTGGCAGCCACTGCTACCAGGTAACCCATCTCTCACCACACTCAGCGCTCTCCTTGACTGATTTAGCTTTGTCTATTTCATACAAACCCCGGTCAGCTCGTAGCCAGCTATACATGTAGCCCGAAAGCTAGTGGTGTTCTCGTCTTGTCCACCGGCGCGCTTTTCGTCTGCTAGCTTTTTTCTCCTTTGACAATGGTAAGAAGCATTTTGTCGGGCAACGTTCACCGAACCGTTAGACACAGTCGTGCGTCTGGCGCTCTGTCATTCTTGAAGAGCAACCCGGTGGACGGCTGCCGGTTCAGCCGCAGCCCTGGTTCAGTCTCAAACCTGGGCCAGCTCCCAGCCTCACGTGCGTAGCGGATTCGGATGAATGGCTTGCGCTCCATATACTGAGTTGTACGACGTCCCCGCAATGAGCGTGACTGGCACATTATGATGGTGGTACACGGTGGGAGCGAGTGCCGACAGCAACGGGAAATGAGGAATGGACGCACAAGTAAACAGATGCTGTCTTCGCGTACTGCATGTCAAGTAGCCGGTGTGAAACGGTAAGTTGGTGGCTGGATGAATCGCTCAGCAGCCCAGCGAACGGTTTCTTCAAGAAGCGTATTTTAGTCTGAAGCCGATGAGTTCGTCAGAGTTGACGAGTTCAAGCATGGTTATTAGTTATATACATTGAATAGATTAAATGAAAATAGAACTATTTAGATTCACTGCGACAATATGCGTCATGCAATACGAATAAGTCCACTAGTAGTAAAAGCATATGGTAAAAATAAGTGTGAGCTCGATTTGTTTACTGACAACAGCTTAAATGTTTTAGATAAGTTTAAAAATCAATCAGAGATGACGTCTAACATCTACAATCAGAAGTGGGCCAAAGCTTTGATACGAAACCTGTTTCAGTATGATGCGAAACACCTATTGCAAAATGCTGCCGTCCCTACCTATTATATTTCTTTCGTACAAATACAGTTTATATAAATTAATTGCATTTCTTTTTAATGGCCACCATGCCTCGCAGTCCACCTTCTGTAGCTCATGTTGCCCAGAAATGAAACACCAACCACACCCACAAATTATCTGACAGCTTTTACCTAATGTACAATATAATAAAGTTGAACGATCGCATGATTAATCAACTGTTGCGGTTACTTCCGCTGTTACAACCATTTCCACCAGGAGTTGATTTTGTGCTATAGGCGAAGTTGTGGCGGAGGAACTTTCCTCTCGTTTGTATAGCGCGCAGCCTCCGTTCTCCTACGGGCATAGCTAACAGGAGTCCGTTGCATTACCCGGACGGGTGAGAGCTCACACTGCTAAGCCAATCATGTATAACTCCATGTTCTCACTATTGTTGCGACTGGGCGCAGATACCGTAGTTCGGACGCCTGCCGTTGTGGCACTCGGCGGCGCGTAGTCCGTCGCCCATGGTGTTTTCTTGGACCTTTCGGTTATGCTCCCCTAGTTGATATTTACGAAACTTTGTTCCTTTGTTCGGCCGGCTGGTCGGCCAATACCAGCATAGTAATAATATTCCATATGAACTCAGCAATTCGGACTTGCCCTCAGCAGCAAGCGACAGGACCAAGATTGATACTGCGGCCATAACAAAGTTCGCTGGCACAAGAAGATCCAGTAATGCCAATATGAGGAACTATTCTTTCTGTCGATCTAGACTAAGTCTTACATAGAGGCAAATTGTGTGTCGAGTAACCATAGTCCGTGGCAAACGCGTGGAAGCTAAGCAACAGCGCGTGAACTGTTCGAACGCATACATATCGTCCGAGACAGTTTTTTATGCATATTCCTCCATATTTATTCCTCTACCTATAGCGTTCATCCTGCTCCTTGACATTACGCCACGTCCGCTGCCATGATCCGCTTTAACGACGATTGCGTATTGCACGTTTTTTTTTTATCAGCCGATCCTTATGAATTCCTCATAGCATTCCACCAAAAAACGAGACGTTTTCGTGCTACATGTTCTACGACATGAGGCCCATGTGATGCAGGGCGGACAAACGTACACACCCATCTCATATAGCACCTATCATAGAAAAGAATACAAAGGGAAGTGGAGAAGGTGATACGGTACCTGAAACGGGGGCAGATTGGAACAGACGGAAGGATCCATCGAATCTGTTACGCCGTACTGCTACACCCGCTGCTACCCAGAAGGTAAGCAAGAATAAGCAAATTTTCCACTTGAACGGTTGCGAAGATCGAACAGAGAATGTGGGGGAAGGCTGAGATTCACTATGGACAGTCTGTTATGTCTAGCATTGACCCGGAATAGGTCCTGCATAGGCAAAGCTGCACTGCAGACATTTTCCTACCAACATGCGAAGCCCTAGAGATGCTGCCGTTGAAGCCGACAACCATGTCTATGAAAACTAAAGGCACTAGCCGCCGATGTGACTTGCCGATGTCTGTAGGCCAGAATATAGGCTTAGCTTCGAAATATCCTTTTCATTTTATTAATACATGCTTATATATGTATTTTGTGTATGTATTTGTACTCGTGGCTTTTGAAGTTTACTACCCCTCAATCTGTGATCCCATTCATTTCAATGCATGATTTTTTTACCTTGTTGTAGTTTTACGACGTTCTTTTGGCTAGCAACATCGTTTTTTCATCCATTTTAACGTCAACAAGTGCCCATGCTCAAATAACAAGCGGGTAGGCGGCATAGAGACACGTCTGAAGCATGGCATGAAATACAGGCTTACTTGTTTTCTTTGTCTTTGGACACGTTGAATCAATTCGTACTTTGTCTCTTTGACGCAATAAGAAGCCGCAGCAGCGGCTGACGGTGTCTGAAACCCACAAAGCTCATCATTTTCATGCTCAATTGAAATGGTCCACCGTTTCCCGTCCTTCCGACCCTCTATCAGCCGTTGCTACCCTGACACCGCGGGCAGGCCCAAGCGAATACGGAAATTAATAAAATAATGATGTATGATCCTTTTCGGCTGATTCGTCGTGAAACGATGATGCCAGCGTCGGGGTGCAGCTTCCCGCTGGTTCCGCGCAACGGGAGCTGTCTAGCAGATCCATTGGAGTCGCCTGCCACGTAAAGAACCGTATTCTCCTGGTCGGTTTCTCTTAGACTCCTCATTCTTTCTGCCGAATAGGCAGCAGTCGGCCCTAGATCGCAGCTTGATCCGAAAGCCTATCGCCGGATGATGTCCGCTGCCACGCGAACAAAACGATACGAAGCACGATAAGGCGAGGGGTTAGGAAATTTGGAAACGGAGTACTGAAGACCTGACCGCGAGCATGCGGCGAACGGTAGTCTTTCAAGCAGGAGTCTATAGTCGACGAGTGGGATACTTGAGCAGTCTTAGAGCCTTCTGCATAGAAAATTAGGATTGCATTAGAGCATTGTGGGGTTCCCGTTGTTTCCTGATCATTGTCCGATGAATTAGGGAAGTTCCTTTCAGTTATGAAACGCCTCTTTGTATGAGTACAATATGTAAGCGCGTACCAGTCTAAAATAAGATTGAGTTGTAGTTGACAAGCTTGTATGGTAGGAACAATTTGCCTTTTGAGTTAACGAGCTCGGTATTCATAGTACGTCTCACAGTTAAGTTGCATTGCAGCGAGTGCATCTTACACAATCCTGATACACTTATACTAGATCATGTACGCACTATATTAAAACAACTGTGAAAGGTAATAGATACGTAAACTGACTTCGAATTATGACTAGACGCATCCGCAGACCTAACCTTATGCCGGATCAGGCCATTACGCGTGGAATAGTCAACGATATTTAGATCAAATAGGACTCTTTACACGCTATTATCTTCAGAACATCTGTGATTTTCTGTAACGGTATGCGTCTACACCTACTAAATGTGTATTGGTGGGCTCCTATCTGGGAACTCAATGATGAAGTCTTACGTTCCAATTGAAGAGCGGCACTATGCGATCGAGATTTCTTCATTGGTCTTTCGTCTATATAATACTATTTTGATTATGGTTAGTTAGATAGATCAATGAATTGTTTAATTGCGCTAGTTGTATTTAAGGAAGTATTTACCGTTAATTTACACTGTAGTTGCGCGGCTAGTAGTTGTATTCCGTTGTTGCTACATGGTAATTCTTATTTCGACACGTCGGCTGGATATTGTTAGTGAAATTTCAGTCGTTTTTTACCAATTCCCTTGGTTATACAAAGCCAGACAAAACTCCTGTGGCAAGACTATGCCATTCACCCACAGACGACATTCAGAGAGCAGATGCACGATTCCATTTGGAGAGCTTTCACCTCGTCGACGGTGTTCCGTGTTGGGTTGCGTTCAGCCAGACGCTTTGGAGGAGCACACTCATAATAGCTACCGCATCGGTTTCGTTTTGCACGACACCTTCCTCTTCCCTTTATTTTTGGTCTCCTAAAGAGTACCGCTCCACCATAACCCCGAGATGAGTCCAGGCAAAAGCAACAACTGCTCCCTGTGAGACCTGTCGTAGCGTGTCTGATTTGCGTCGAACCAAATGTAGTTGTAGGTTGGAGGAGCCACAAATCTTAGTAGCAGGCAGACGGCGGGCGTCCGAGTGAACGAGCCAATTTGAGGGGAACATGCGTTTACTGGCACAAAAACGCCGATAGAACGGGGGAAAAAACCAGCTGCAATTGAGAAAGTACTTCAATGACATAGTCATGGTCTAGGTGGTTACGCTGTTGGCAATAGACACTGACAGTTCGGTTGCTCACGACAACACTACTCGCGAACAAGCAATAGAACTTCTACGGGACTGCCATAGAAGGTCGAACCAATGACGCAAGGGCTAAGCAGACCTATTCAACGGGGCTGGTACCTATTACTTAGGCTGGAGTGTAACGCTGGTCCTTACTAGTGAGAGGGAGCACTAAACTGCGAGCTTACCAACATCGTTGAACTAGATAATGATGCTAACACACTGACATAAGTACGAGACTGAACTACAAAAAGAAAATGATTCGGAATAAATGCGATGATGAGCTTCAACTGTAAACAGGTCTAAGTTAATCTTCGTGTGCGACTACAGATTGAGGAGCCTACACCAAGTCAATTGGTGTAAATTCAAGTCTGAAGAAAAAAATAGCGAAACCGTTTGGAAGGTACTGGAACAAATTCCACATGTTGACAAAAACGAAGCGATCAAATTTTACTTTGATCACTCGGACGCCTATTGGTTCGCTTGAACCAACATTGTAGAATTACCTTAGCAAAACCTAACCTTGTAGAGCACAATTATTTAAAATGGTCGTCTATTAGACGCTGATCGAAGTGTTGCAGTACCCAATTACGTGTGATTGTTCTCCATCAGCTCCGGTATTCTGTCCTAGATATATAACGGTTGCTCCGTACCTTTCGAGACCATCACGAAACGTACGTAGGCATATGGCTACATTAGTTGAGTACGCACAGGGGCTCATCATCCCGTGTTACGTCTATTGGGTTTATCTACTTACACCGTCTCTGTAGCATCAACCCGTCGCTTCCCTCCACGTTGACCACAAAAGCTTAAATCGGTGTGTGCATGTTTGAACAACTCATTTGGGGTTTCGGGAACGGTACACAATATGACGCCTGCCCCCAGCCGTCCGATCTGTGAACGCTTATGATGGTCCTGCTGACCACACTATAGGCAAGGTTTGCCCACAAAATTGCTGACAAATATGTGCAAGTTACTAGCGCTTATCCTTATATTAAACATTGAGTTAACACCATGTTAAGTCAGCAATTTGACCCTCCGTATTGAGAATCGGCTGTACTTGAAGAGGCTGCGCGATATCGATATGAAATATCAATGCTTTGGTAATAACAGTTGCATCGTATACAACGACAATCGAGAGTAAATCAATGCCTTAATAATCAACATCAAAATAAATAATGTTATTATGATGAAAATAAAAATTCAAGGCTACATTTTAGCGCCATATATAACGATGGTTCCCGCCCTAAAAATTGAAGACATGAAAATCGGTAAAAAAGCTGAAGAGGGGTCGTAAATGATGAACACGTTTTTTCGGGTATTACTTGCTTTAAAAAGCGATCTTTGAAACAATTACTGCGTCGCTGTCGCGTTCAAAGCACCCAATTAACAAGAAATCAATAGTTTTTAAGAACCTATGGACAGATGTACTGATGTAATTTTTCGAGGGAGTCTTTATGCAACAGCTCGGAATCTTAACCAGCCTCAGCACCCCGTCAAAGATTTGACGTGTCCAAAACACCGTTTCGGCTGGTAAACACTCAAACTATGGTCGTATTGAAGTCAGGGAGAATCAATGTGATCAGAGAACAATTATTGCAGCCGCTACTGGTTCTGCTATTGTTAAGTCGAGATGTTCCCGCTCTATTCTTGCACCTACACACCACTTTCCGTCGCAATGGCAATGATTAGCAGCAAAGTTGTGTCGAGGGTGGCAATGTGTACGGCTCGGGATCGTCCCAGCTCCCGTCTTCATAGAGGCGTTCCAGTCTTGCCTTTCTAAGGGTGACAGCAAATCTCTTCATCCATCTCGACTCCTACTGCGCTTACGGCAGAAGCAGAGTTGCCCAGCGTCTTTGTTCGCGAAGCTGCTGGAGACTTTTTGCGCACTCCTGCACTCTCTTATATGCTTCGCCTGTAGATGATTCTCCCGCACAGATGACTAGCAGAAGGAGTCGGGAGGAGTTCAATTAATCTTCGGTCGATCGTGAAGACTGGCGGCCGACGACCGTCTGTCGGCTTGTTCATCTTTAGGACCCACAGACAAGACGGTAGAACACATCGGATAGGCTGACCGAGGTGGAACTGATACTGGCAGACCCTAGCGGCTGCCGCAACGCACACGGCAAAGTGAATCAGAAAGCTCAAGCGAGATGATAGCCAGTAGAGAATCACAATTTACTTAACTTCCTGCCGTAGCCAGCATATGAAAAAAACACTCGGTGGGAGACAACGAAAGCCCGATACGTGTTACGGCAAAAACGACGATACAATCGTGGGAAGTAATTGGAAGTCGAAATTCATATGCCTATAACTGTATTAGAATGATATCTCCCTTGCTTCTCTCGAGGCTAATTTCTATTATAGCTGCGGATATAACAATGCGCAAAAAGTTTAGATTCTTTTTTTTTTCTGGTTGATATGCCGCGCTGAGCCATAATGCATGCCATGGTTTCATTTTTTATTTGAGACGCTGCAAACTTTGATTTTATACTTCCTATAATGATTTTATACTTCTTATAATAGACTTACAATGGCCTGAACTGCCTTCAAAGACAGGTTATGCCCGAGGAAGCTGTTATACTTACAATGCAATGGCATCAGTTCATCGTCGACATGATGTAGGATATATAAGCTGTTCCACTGACTGCAGAAACCGATTTCTTTTATCAGGAAGCTATTTTCGATAACTCAGTTAGCCCAAACAATTTTCTTTTATTAACTGTTTTCATTATTTTCTATTAATTTTATTGCGAATGTTGACATCACTCATTTTATAGGCAGGTAAACGTAGGGGTCGTTCTGTCAGCAAACATTGTTTAGCCCAACGAAAAAAGAAGCCTCATAGAGCTGTTTAAGCTTTTTCTCAAAAATCGATCAAGGAAGAATACAAACGGTCGAAAAGCGTGTGTTTTTGTTCTCTGCCAAGCACGCTAACAAAATAGCAAATAAATCTAGATAGGAAGGAAGGAAGGAAGCACACAAATACGACGCGCCATACGTTTTGCCTTTTGGAGGAGCTAACGCTGACCTCCGTGAGAAACTGTATCGACATAAAAGCTGTCCCTGAAGAAGATGATGACGTCATCTCTGGCTGCCGTGTTGGCCGGTAGCACTGACCAGCTTGCGAACAAGGTCGGGAAAGATACGTTGTAAAAGGAATTGGTACGGTAATTCGATCAGCGTTATTTGTTAAAGACAACAACAAAAGATATCAAAAGGAAAGTGGGCCGGCCCCTGGGTGACATGGCGGCGCCAGGCGATTCGTCCGCCTACGACCCCGCTAAGGTCTATAAGACTTCGTGTTACCCTGTGCTGATGCTGACCACTGAGACTAACGGATATGGGCCTAAGTCAAACCGTTAGTCCTGGATAATCCACCGGCGTAGTTAAAGATTAGTCCTTGACTAGCCCAAAATGGCAGTGGAGTATAAAACACGCGCGAGATCCTTAAGAGCTATAAGCTTTCGCAGCGCAGTTATAGAGCCGTGCATTTTCTGAGGTCGAACCCTCTTATGAATGGACGTATGATAATAGAAATTCTCTTACTCAGTGTACACGTTTGCCCTATTGATTATAGATGGGTGCATACATAACTTTATAGTATGCAGCATATATGTTCAGATGACGCGTTTGTGTCACTGTTATTCGCGTACCTTTCGTATCATAGAATTGATCGGACCATTTAAGGTTGTTTCCACATTTTGAATATAATAAAAAAGTAAAATTTAATTGATTGCAAATAAAAAGGGGTGTTTTTTATTTATTTCTTAGATATTTTTTGGTTATCTATTTTTGTTTAGAACTCTTCTATCAAAATGGTAACATTAGACAACTAGTTTGTATAATAAACATTTGAGTCGTCTCGTTGCCGTAGCCTAAATCAATTTTAAGTTTAGTGTATGCCGCTTTAGCTTTTGTTCCATGCCCAGGCGTGTTCGTTTATCCTCCCTATCTAACTGGCCTCATCTTTTTCCGTCCAGCCATTCTAACAACCTGCGACTGCTGATCGCTGACATGGCAATGCCCTGGGGCAACTAAAAAGTCAACCCCTACAAGCCTGATCAGCGGAGGGCCGTGAACCTCCTCGGTGGCAGTCTGCCCCCATTGTTTCAATCCGCTTCGACGCCGAGTGACTGAGATATAGATATTTTTTACGACGATCTTCAACAACTAATTCAATGGATTGATATTGCTTGGGAAGATGACTTCGAACAGGACGAATTTAGAATATGCATTGTTTTAGATGCTGTATCAAACATATAATTACTATATGTAGGAACAGAATTACAATCCAGGAATCTTACATCTACAGCAAATGATAGTTGATTCACTAAAGGCTGAAGAAAAATATCGGTACTAGCCCTTCATTGCCACTGACTATATAGAAATACACATGCCACCGACTTAAGTCTACCACAAATTACTTTGTTGGGGTATAATTTTGTGGCTCGTTTTATTTGATGACAACTCGCTTCTTGTTACCGTTTAGTTATGATGTATTGCCATAACTAGCCTGATTCATCGGCCGTATCGACAGAACCCCTTTGGGCCTTTTGGCAGTACCTGACAACGCTGGTCTCTAACGAGACAGAGAGCTCGTATATATGCGGCAAGAGCAAGTGGCGAGTTGGATCAAGACGAAGGACATAGGACAGACCATTCTGCAGACTTGCTTTGCCATCAATGTCCTACCCCTGTCTTGCTCTGGGGTAGCCAAAAGGCCTCTCGCTAGCCACTTCCAGCCATGTCCCTTGTCTGTTGGCTCACTTGTACTCGGGAGCCTGTCTTGAGCCAGTGAAACCGGCGAAGGGGATCGGGGATACCAAACTGACGGCTGGGTTTCCTTATTATTAGATTTACATTGATCAACTACCCCACCCACTGCGAAACGGCTACAAAGAGACACACGACTTCGAGTCTGGTCCTCGCGTTATAGGAGTTACTGCTGCTGCTGCAACAACAGCGTTTGCAGCAAGAACCAATCCGGCCTGCATGGTTCGTCAGTTCCTTTACTGCCGCCAACAGCATTGCTGCTGCTATTACTATTGGCGCAACTGCCGAAGCCAGCTCTGTGTCTAAGTGGATAAGTTGGATAACGCGAACGAACAGCGTAGTAAGAAAGAGGACGCGGGCGCTGGGAGGTGGGAAGGCAATGTTGACGAGCGTTGAAGCCAGCTTGCTCCCCTCCTCTGGCAGGCCACATATGGACATCATATCTGAAATGACACCCACCTGCACGGTCGACGAGAACAAGCTGGCGTTGACTTGAAGAACTTGGTACTAGAAAATTTCCCACCGTTGTATGGCCTGTAGACTTCAGTAATCTTCTACGGTAACGTGAATGGCTTTGCCGTGTGTGGTAGATATTGGGGTTTGTATAGAATCTAGAACATGCCTTAGGCAAAACTCTCAGAAATAATTTCCTATTAGGAATAAACATCTCCTGTTTTATACACTACCTTGCACGATTAGTATTGTTTACGATGTCATACATTTCGTACCAGCAGATGTAAGCGCCTTTCTTAATCTCTTTTGCCACCCTATACAAAGAGGATAATTGTTTCTAGATTGAGATTCGAATATTACTGTCGCTCGATTCACTCTTCAGGATTGTCTATGTTGTAGTTCCTAAAATCCGGATTATTCCTTTAAAAAAATAAGATAAGATTGCATGTATATGTGGGCAGTGCTTCCATCTTTATCTTCGAGATCGCTTACCAACTTGCTATTATGGCTGTTACCCATATGCGTTGTGTCAATGCCGTTAATAGCATATAATAACACACGATATATATATGTAGCCATATTCATCTACTTGTCATCTTTTGTTTCTCAGTACAATAATCAGCTAGTTTTCAACTGAAGTAAGAACTGTCAGTCTCGAACAATAGCGCTTGCTACTTCGGCGTGATGACACTTTCATCACCCCTTCACTGAATTGTGACTTCTCTCGAAAGTCATCACCATATTTGTTCCACCACACTTTTTGTTTTCCTCGTCCTCCATCGTCACCTAATGCAGGATGCTTCTGTGTCAGATGACCTTCGTACTCCTGCTGGCAGACCCAACTATCTTGCATTTAGTATGGGCTGCTCATGACAATAATGGGAATATATACGCCTAATTATACATATCTGGATCTTCTTTTATCTATCACTAACTATATTTGTCTAGCGAGACAGACGAAAGAGCGAAGCTCTTCCTAGAAACTCTAAGCAACAATATTCAATAGCATACTACTATCCTCGAAGGTGTATTTAATTAATCGGCTTCGTTATCCAGTCAGCCAACAGGTCTGTTAATAATTTGCTATCTGGTACTCAAAAAGTCCAAAGAGCAAAACGCTGGCGCTATGGATGTAATCACGGGATGGAAATAGAGGAGCAGAGTTTTTGCAGACCTGATCGCTATTCGAAGCTCCTTTGCTTATTCGCATCTTCTTTAATTGAATTATTATCACAGTTCTAAACAATTGTGTTGTCTGTTCTATTACGATGCTATGAAAGCACGAACTTAGCAAACGAGGGCTGCCAGGATCGGGAAATATTTATCCAGTTTACCGAAATTAATTGAAGCGCAAAAAGTGATTATTAACAGTCAGTCTTCGTTACAGCTTTCTACATCTAGTATAAACGGAATCCCGTTTATCGCATCACATATGTCATTGATGTTATAACATCTGGTCAGAGACCTTTTCGTAGACAACAAGTGTTAAGACGAAACACCGCTGTTTCGTACTTATGATATAGGTTAGTGCAATAAATCTTTACTGTTTATTGTCACGGCATACTTTTTTTCTTTAGCCAAAGATTTATTTCACCCTCAACCGCACCGCTGTCTATTGGGCCTTTCCTGTACTCGAAAGCCGTGCAAACTCATCGTGCGTCCATTTTCAAGAAGTCGACAATGGCGTAACGGGATGATGTACCAAAAATTCATTACCCTGCATATACCTGCAAGAGGTTACATTACACGAAGCAGGCAGGCAGGCAGGCAGGCAAACAAAATCTCCTATCTACCAAGCATAGAGGGTTCCGAGAACTTAAGAAATTTCTTCCTTTTCATCTTTGCTTGCTACACCACGGTCGAAAGATGGTGCTAGTTTGGTTTATTCGTTGGTTACTTTTCATTTGGCTTTTCATCGCGAGCCAAGTAGTGCTGAGGGCAGATACCAAAGGGTTTAAAGTTGGGAATACCCATTTTCTTCTGTTGTCGTATCTCGCCCTTCACGAGTCTCATCTATCCAAAGGCTGTCTAGGGCTGGCGGCAAGCGAACCTTCTAAGGTCCTTATTTCTCTCGGATTGGCCCGCATCAGCGCCACGTCAAGATTGGGTTCGTTGCTTGCCACACTGGGGCATCGCACCAAGATGCCAACGTGAAGATTCGGACAGAATCATGCGACAAGCAGAAGCTAGCGGCGAGTCTCGCGTCGCAGTTCTTCGGGCGGTCCCGTCCGGCGGCGTGTTTCTGTGGGAGAGACGTCCCGGTGCGAGGCCGCCTTTCATACGTATGAGTCAAGAGACAGATGCTAGGCGCAGCGAACCAGTGCGAAACCAGTGGCCAAAAGGACAACCGAGTGACAAATAAACACCAAAGAATGTCATCGAGACGCAGGGAGTGTTACACCATTCACAGTGAGCTAGGATCTGCTCTGTTTGGAATGGGTAAGTGAGACGAGGGCTACAACCGCCAACTGAGATGCGGGGGTGAAGAATGCAATTATGCAATGAGTGGCCACCGTGCTACAGACCCTGTGCATTGTGCACAAGCCACCACCCTCCGCGCTCCTAATGCTATTTCAGCTTTATAGCCTTATAGGCCTATAACCGGCCGCCAATGATGTCGCAACATAGTGCAACTGCCAACCCATCCAGCATTGAATTGCATTGACCCCTCACTGGCTGAAGGAGTACGACACGAAGGACGCTACGATAAACGACGGCTTTTCTTAAGTTAAGTAAAGGTTAATCTGCTGGTCTGTAGTATCTCTATCGCTTGCGGCACTTCGTCTTTCTCGACACGAGTGCTGAAGTGATACTAGCACTTAGAATACGTCCTAGTAAAGACTACTACATACTGCTACTCCTCACCCTTTCCATCCCACAAAGATCTTCTTGCAATTTTCGTTTGTTCGTTGCCCTTTTCAACCCAAATTCTCTAATTCTCCTAGTAAAAATCCGAGAGGTCAGGGTAACGAAAAGGAAAGCGGTATTGAGATAGGGCAATGGGTCAACGAATGAAACAAAGAGGGAAGGCATACGAAAAGAGGCTAAGTGCAGAAACTGGTTCCCACTAGCCTTATTGAAGGAGCATTATTGTCAGGGTGGTAGCGGTGACAGAGTGCCATCACCAAACTTGTTAGGGCTAGGCAGACTTGAAGGTTAGGGAGGCGAAATACAGCTAAAGGATTGTTGCGACTGCAATTGTCGGACACTGTATGTATATCGTATGTGCGAACGTGAGCAACGCGAGCTTGTACGTTAAAGTGTGTGTATTTGCCTATGTTAGTGCATTCAGTGCCAAATGTACATTTAATGGCACTGCCCCCCCCCCCCCCCCATCTCAGCTTGGCGCGCAAATCCGGCTCGTAAACTCATCGTCACTTTTTGTCGGTTATGCCTGAATAGGAAAGAAACAGCAGAGTGCGACCGGAAACAAAAAAAGCGGACACCAAAGCTACTAGCTGGGGGAGCAGTGTTTTCGGCAAACCCTCCCGAGCTCATCGCAGCAGTCGGCAAATAGTGCGTCTATTTGGCGAGGAGACATGCAACACAATGACTCTTCGGATTGGATCCAACTGCAATGAGAAGACATTATGTTTTTCTTCGCAGCGAAGAAGAAGTAAGCTAGAAGGAAGCTGCTACAAGGACAACCATCAAGGGTTCTACGCCCCTCCAGGTTTGGCGTGGGGGACGACTTGATCTAATTTTACAATACATACATGAACACACATACGCACATTCGCACATATACACAATACAAGACTGCACGAAGGTCTAGCGGCCCCTAAGCGATCGGCTATTTTCCTTGCTCATCCTCCCCTTGCCCTTAACTAACAACTGGATGAAGCTCCAAACTGGGACAATGGGAGTAAGCCAAAAGGGATCGTTGTTTCAAGCTGCTACGACTGCGAGGACAGAAGCTGTCAGAGTTAGCGAACGTTAATTAATTGCCGCCCTCTTTTCAAAACGTCATCTAGAAATAGAACCAATAAGACAGCCTATCGTGTTTTTTCACTTATTCCAATACGGTGACGCATTATAAACCTTTATCGGTTGAATGGCGAAGAAAAATACGTTTTGTCTGTTCCGTACAGCTGCAAGCTACAAATGACTGTGGTGGCCATTAGTACTGCTATTATAGAGGCAAACGTAATATCGAATTGGCAATAAAAACACATAATTTTCATGTATAAGTATTTAAATTAAGTAGAAAATCTACGGTCTAAGGTATATATCAAAATGCGAAATATGAACATTTATTTCCTCGAGTTCCGCGACGTCGATAAGCTGGCTTGAACTAGATTTCCGCATTTTTTCCTAGTGGCTCTTTTTGCAACTATTCGCAACTGTCACTCGCAAACCAATGAGTGACCCCATTTTAAGGGCCAACCGCTCAACTCTGGACGCTGCAGTCAGCGATGCTCAACATCGTGAGATGCAATGAATAGGGACACAACACAAATGAAACACTGCGTTGTTGTGCTCTTGAACCGTTTTCCTCGGTTGGCTCTGCACTACTTTCGTTTAGGCTCGTCATTCGTGAAACATTCGCTAGCTCTAGGTAGGATATGTGCTGCATGCTGGATGACATAGCACACATAAGAATTCTATAACAAAGCGCTATAGATCCAGCCTCTTTTCTATGCAGAGCTTTGTACTCTCTACCACAGCTTTTTTTTTCATCCTTTTATCTCGTTTCCTGGTTGTCCAGGAGGAGGCAGCACTGGCGAAGAGAGAGCACCGGAAGTGCGCGAAGACAAAACAAGGAATAGATAGGCAGGCAGCACCACTGCTGCCACGACTACGGACCAAAAAGACATGATGAAGATATGTTCGTTTTCGAGAAGTAAGAGCACACTGTTAGAGCCAAGACTTAGAGGGGTGTTATGATTGTATTGTACCCTCTAGCGCCGACCCCGGTTCCATAACAGAACAACATCGATTCTTCTTACTCCCCCACAGCTTGCGCAAAATAGGCAGTGTGTGCGGCAACGGCGGAGGGCATACCACCCCGTCCTGGGAAACATACAGGGAGTGAGAGAGAAATCGAGAGCGAGATGTCTCTCTAGCCTGACGGTTTTTCTGGGGTGGTTCACGGAGGAAGTAAAACAAGAAGATCCCACGATTAGCCCAGCGTTGGCCATAATATAAACAAAAGAAAACTGCGTTTCTTCTCCAGTCATCCGTCAACCAATAAGTCGCCATCATCATCAAGAATATGAGGTAAGGACAAAGCCGCAGGGTCATTCGTAGTATCTGAAGTAGGAAAGAGTTCTTGTGACCGCCGCTTAAAACCATAAAGCAGATGGTATGGTAAGGCGCATAACGAAAAGGAGCAATTGGTACGGCAAACTATTTTGCGACGTCAATGACTTTAGATTATTGCCACCATTGAGGTGCATGGCTTTTTATTTTTATTATGATTGTTGTTACTATAAACAAGTGCTTTAAGCATTCGCGCACACTGCGTAAAATGTCTGTCAATTTCAAGAAGTAACATGTTTGGTCATCAGTGACACTCGGTCTTAACAGAAAATTCTAGCAGATTTTTTTTATATAAGGAATTGTGCGCGCTATCTGATCAGAGTTCTGTCTTAGAGTATTATCACGAAAAACCGTACCTGATTAATCCGTTTTGTTCATTATAAATTATCATTGTTAATATATTACTAGATAATAGTATCAGACTTATGTATGGCCATCTTAAGTTCGAGAAACAAAGCATGATAAACGCTTTGTCAAATACAAAAATTATTTTCATTGGGCGCATGCCCGTGCTGCTGTGCTTTCTTCATAGCCCATGCAGAGTCTAAAAAGCACTCTACGGAACACGTACTATATATTGTTTGGGTTTTCGAAAGAAGTTATCGAAATAGACCTTGACTATCGGGGTGTCTGGGGTTTTCGCGTGCTCGCCACATACATACGTGTACGTGCATACGGAGTCCATAATCGTGAAGACGTTTTCACCTCACCGGAACTTGGCGTATCTGCTTGAAAGCCTCGTCGCAATCTTTTATTGTCTCTGATAAACCTGCATACACTTACATAGATTCAATGTGATGGCAGTGTGAAGAATGTGAGAGCAAGCAATCGATGTTGCTGTCCGATATTGTATTGTTGGTCCGTAGCATTCAAAGTATTGGAGACGACACAGCTGAATCTTGACCGGCATGTCTGCTGATCGATGGGTACATGAGCCGGATTTATTTGAGTAAGCTACCAAACTCGAGTTTGCAGACCAGAAAAAAGCGTTTTTGGCTGAACTACAAACAACAAACCGGAAAGCCAAAGAAATCGTGGTCGGTTCAGCTGAAAACGGGCGGAGTTAAGGAAACGCTCAGCTTGGCTCAGTCTGAATTTCATTTCAGGCATTCGAATATTGGGGAGATCTGTCTATACGACGTGGCCCTTTCAAGCCGGTTAAGGAAGTGGGTGGCAAGTGCCTGAACGAGGAAAGGCTGATACAAAAAATGGATGTCAATAGCCTACAGCCCCATTGACCAGGCTGCGAAGAAAAGGTCATACATGCTATGCTGGTTCACGATACAGACAACATGGCTTTCTACTTAAACAAGTATTAGTAGAAAATAGACTGAGGGTCGAGCCTTCTAGAGAGGCAATGCGCCAGTGGAGTTGTGTGTACTGGCCGAGATAAAGGTGCGTAAATATAGATTTTACGAACGTGGAGGACGCAGCAGCCGGCTAGTGAAAGAAGGAGAAATTTTGCCGAAAAGATAAAAGGAAAATAATAATTCGATTTGATTAATAGTAAAACCATTTAGGTAACAAGATATGAAATAATGGAGCAGACCGCACGAAAATGCTAAACTCTACGTGCTCGATAAAAAGGGCTGACAGTAGCAGGTGGATACTACCCCAGCATTTAATTATTTTATTAATATTTTAATAATACCCTAATAAGTATTGGTAGACACTGCAAAAGCAAGCGGGTGCGGGGGACTGACGACATCTTCTAGTAGCCGGTGATAAAAAAATTTCATAGCAGCATGTGGATAGAAACGGACGATAATAGAAAAAGTCTAACAATTCGATCTACGAATAGATATGATTCGAAACCAATACGATAAAAGTGAAATAATTCATAAGTTAGCCGGGCAACCACTGTGTTTCTTAGTATTCAGATTCTGATACGGATGGGGGGGGGGGGGGACAATGAGAGTTGGGATATGGAACAGGCCTGATAATTATAACGATATTGCCATAATGTGGTGGGGACGGGGAATTTATAATAGTTAGCGTTAGGAGATAATAATAATATTACCTTAATATATAATATGGAGAAAATATTACCCTAGTGTCATCTCAGTAATTACCCATTAATATCACCCAATGATTACCCTAATATTATCCCGATATTGCCCTAGCGTGATGGGGGTGGGAAACTAATCGAACTGGGTACGGGGAAACGTTTAGCCTCACGTTACTCTAATATCATCCCAGTAATTACTCTAATATTACCCAATTGTTACCCTAACATCACCCGGCAATTACCCTACTATCACCCTAATATCACCTGACAATCACCCCAATACCACCCCTACTATTACCTTAATATCCCCCTATTGTTATCCTAGTATCACCCTAATATTGCCCAACAATTATTCTGATGTCATCCCAATAATTACCCTAATATCGCTACAATAATTATCCTTATATTGGTCTAATCATTATCCCAATATTGTCCTAGTGTGGTGCAAGCGGGCAACTTATAACAGTTAACGTTAGGAGATAGGATAAATACCCTAATATTACCCCAATGTCATTCCAATGATTACCTTAATATTAGTCGGTAATGGTCCTAGTATTGCGCTAATATTCGTCCAATAATTACCCTAATATTACCCAATTATGATCCTGAAATCATTCAATAATTCCCCTAACAATTATCCTAATATTGACTTGATAATTATCCCGGTATCGCCCTAATGTGATGGGAGCAGGGAACTAATAATAATTAGCCTAATACTACACTAATATTGATAACTATTATTAGTATTAGAATCATTACTGACAGAACAGACATTGCAAAAGCAAGCGGGCGCGGCGGACATGACGAATTCTAGTTGAGCATATTAATGGCCGCAACCACTCAACCACTGCGGGAGACTAATGAGCAGTTCTAGTCGAGCATACTAATATGACTGCAACTACCGCTAGTTAGTCGAGTATTTTAACAAATTCCAGTTAATCGCGTGACTGGATTCTGGTACGGCTGGTGGGGGGACGAAGGACTATTAATAGCGATGTAGGGGGCAGGATGTGGGGGCCGGGATATAGTTGGGCGACACAGTTTGTGTCTCCTAGCCTTTGGGTTCTGACACGGATGGTGGGAAGAATGTTAATGACAGGTAATGTTAATATAAGGATTTAAGATAATATTAGAATCTAGGATAATATTATTAGTTATTAGAAGCTTAACATTGCCCTAATATTATATTCATCCGATATCTAAGGATTTCAGAAACGATTTGATATCGAAACCAAGCTGTCATTGGTTGAAATCCTGATGTCAACTGACGACTGGAGCGGGAGACTGGAACCTAGAGATCCGTTGTTCTGTGTGCGTAAGACATTTTTCACATATAATCGGAATAAGTTCTATGAGCGAGTTTTCGGCGTCGGACTTTGTTCCCTTAAAGGAGCTATCTTTTTAAGCATATGGGGGTGCAACGAAATGGCCCAAGCAATCAGCAACACATGTTTTCAACGAAATGCCAGCATCAGTTTTTATATTGTCCTAATACGCACTGAGCTTTGTTCGTTTATAGGAACAACTATGGAACATACAGTATGCTGGCATTTGGCCTACGCATGATCGTTGCTCTTTCCTAGGGATCATTTTTATTCTTTGGCATTCATGCACAGACTCCTCCGAAGTGAGCTGTTGTTATCCATATCCTACTGTTCCCTAATTCCTGTCTTCTGCCTGCGATGCTGCTGAAAACGGTAGTCGCTGATTTCATTACGGACAGAAAGGATGATCATCCAGGGCACCAACAGCTTCGTTGCAGTGAAGACATGCGCAATCAATGTGTTGCGGAGAGGAAAATTATTTCCTCGAAATACATATGGTACCTAAAGCTCGTGTCTAAACATCATACGTTTCTCTCTAAGTCTGAGACCAGAAAATCCGCCTGCAGCATATGAATGTTGACGTCTACATGAAGGAAACGTATATACATCGTGATGTACAACGGCCTCTCGTCGAATTTATATTCATCATCTTTTAAAACAATGTTTCACAACAAGCGTCAATTTAAAGATTCTGCAAAGATAGAAAACGGTACAGATTATGTACAAAACGTACTTTTGTTCATGATGCTGCTTCCAGACTTTGTCTGTGCTCGCCGTCTGCGTACCGTTACCTACCGTGACAGATTTCCTACTTGCGATAACGTGAAATAGTTGTTGATTGTGGACTCGTGTTGCTAAAAAGCTTTCTCTCTCCCCTATTCCTCTCTGTTTATATATGTATATATAAATAGAACGAAAAAGAGAGAGAAAGCTGCCCGATGTAGGGCGGGCGGAGCGACAGATATGCAATAAGTAACTGTTTCGCTGTTGGAGCGACGTTCACGCTGTGCGAACGTTATCTGGATGTTATGATCACGTCTCTGGCGATCCGTATGGTTTAGTGGAGTTGGACGAAGAAAATGTGTCACATCTGAGCGCTCGCTACACACGTAGACGCTCAAAAACTAGATATCCTAATATACATAGGTGCTTGCTCCATATAGAGAATGAGATAGGATAAACCGAAGCGACAAGCTATCGATGTACAAGATAAAACCAATACATTGACACACGTCTTATATAGGTGCTTATGGAAACGGGCAGGCTGTACTATTTTAAATTGGTCCTTATATTGCAGATACACACGCAAAAAATCAAATACGAGTTGAGCAGATTTTTCTGTAGCCTCGAGCATCGTTATGCCTATATTAGTACATTGTAATAGTGTGGTTAAGATTTCCATTGAGCAAGCGACCTTTGCTATAAGCAATATTAAAATAATGTTTAGTATGAAAAAACACATTTGGAGTCGTAAATTATTCTTAGTTCATAGCAAAAAATAACGAACATCCTATTAATTCTTCCTGGTGTGCAGAGGGAATTGCATGGCAATTTCAGTAGGAATTATGATTAATTTTCTACCACCAATGCGGGAATACAGACGCACCTACAACTTCTATATATTCCCACAATTTCCACACAGATTGTCGACCACGACATGGGGCTAAGTTGGGTACACTTTTGGTTAGTGTCTACATCTATGTTCACTCACGAACCTTCCCGATGTGAAAGTCAGTAATCGTGGAAGGCTCTTCTCTGCTCCATCCTGATCTCGATGCGGTCGTATAAAACACAATTTGCTATCACCATGTGCGCGAAACGCTACTTCACAGCATTGTATTCTCGACGCTTTTTGAAGTAGCGATATGACCTTTCGTCCTGTACATGCATTTTTAGATATGGATATACAAAGTTCTATGTACCTCGAGTCAGTGCAATACAGAACTACGCTACAGTATTTCCCTAGCCCAAACCACCATCTACTGCCGCATTTTTCTTACCTACGTAGTCCTATAATTCTTTTATGGAAAGCACAGTCTACCAGATAACAGCAACTACGCCTTCTATTTATAGACATTTCTGTTACATGATGGTCTTGTGATGCGGAGACGGAAGCCGCTGCATAGCTTTTTTTTGCAGGTACTATTTTTATTATCATTAGTGTCATTTTCTACTGTTTATAAACACTTGTGTTCCTCTGAACTTTCCAGGTACGGCCAAATTTTGGCCACGCGAAGATGACCCCGATCGAAGACAGCCAAAAAAAAGCCATTTTGTCGCCTCACTTCCATTCTTTCCAACCCAATAGGGCAGGGACATCAATTCAATAGGCATGAAGCAGCGGAACGCGACCACGCAGGGCGAAGCAGTGCGGGGAAGACCACGTTGTGTTATCTACTGATAAGACGAAATGGGCTAGGCAAAGTCAATGTCGCTTCG
This sequence comes from Varroa jacobsoni, assembly GCF_002532875.2. Lineage (NCBI taxonomy): Eukaryota > Metazoa > Arthropoda > Arachnida > Mesostigmata > Varroidae > Varroa > Varroa jacobsoni. The sequence goes on from NW_019214323.1 coordinate 322,059, forward strand.
TGCCGTTGGGTCGCCTGGCATCCCCCCCCCCCCCGCCAATCTTCAAACAACCGACAGCCCTCTGCTGCGTATGGCTTGGCTATCGCAGCCTCCCTTTCCGATCATAGCAGCCCATGACCAGACCTCGCGATGAGAGCATTTGCACGAGCTTTAGAGAGGGGTCACTGCTCCTTTGGGTGCTACATGCCACAAGTACTGAGGCTGTCCAGACATAGTACGTCAGAGCCGCTGGATGTCGGGAGGAAAACCCCTTAAAAATGTCCAAAAAAATGTCTGGAGTCTAAATGCAGTGTGGTCAGGGCGGTAAAGAGAAAGAGAGAGAAATGAAGGCTTGCAAGAGACCACCAAGAAATACGTGGGGGCCAGGCTGGCGAAAAAAATGCGCACTAACATTTTTCAGCAGTGACCGCAGCCATCTGCACCGCCGTGGACGACTCGCGACTCTGAACTCAAAACAGTCGGTAAAGTCTCCGACGAAACACATTTCGACGATGCTGCCACGCACAACGACGCGCTCTCCGAATCGACAGGGCCCAGGACTCGCTGGGCAGGTGGCAACGTGTTCAGATTAGGAAGCAGGGCTTGAACAAGCTAAAGAAGATATAGCTACTAAAAAGTACGAAGATTGGATTTTTGGCATGGCTGGTAAGCCTCATGATGGAAACGAAAAGCCGAAATCGTAGACAAATGTGACGCCAGTAATAATGGCAGTTCCTGTTGCTTTCAATACGTTATGATTTATAACTTCGTTCAGAGTTTCTAGTAGGTATGCATCTTGTAGTGTGTGACGTAGAATGCTTTCAAAGAGAAAAATAGGGCTAAATTCACAACTGAAAAGGAGATCAACTGCAATGTAAGAAAAACACCAAAGAACGAATCATGATAGTCGTCTAACCGCGTAGATGATACACAATCCTTACGATATGCAGCATGGCTGTTGCATTCGACATATTTGAAATAAGCGGGTGTTTAGTAAAACCTGCTAACCAAACAAGGTTAAGTTAACCGAAAAAAGTTCCGAGCAAGAGTAATATGTGTACCAGGTGGAGGTTTTTATTGTTCCTATAGGGTTAAGTACGCTTACATTTGATTCATTGCCATTACGTGTCCTTGTCGCTAAAACAATAATACAAACGCCTACCTTCCTCATTTCGCTACCCTACATAAAAAAACATACTTTATTTAAAGTTTGTATATTCCTGTCAGTACTTTATTGAGGCTTACAAGTTCGAACCCTATACGGGCTGTTTTACGTGTGCTAAATAACTGAAAATAATAACTTCATAAAAATTGTTTAGCAAATAATCTAGCATAAATGGTATAGCCTAGTGACAACCGGCCCAGAACACGACTGAATATCTGCGCCGGACCTGCGAGCACTGCTCAAGATAGTTTACTTTTTTTATTGTGACAAAATTTACTAGACCCCTATAGTCTACCGTCATATAATACAATTTATATGCAATAGTTTGTGTATACAAACTGCGTTTGGAAAGAATCATCGGGTCTTAGTTCACATGTCCCAAAACCATCTTTACAGAAAACAGACGTAGTATTGGTTTTAAGACGGTTGTTATATAACTTAATTGATGAGACTAGGTCACAGTTTGATATGCTATAACTGAATCTTCAAAAACATAAAATGATCTGTAGTTCTTGTACCCTATTGATGTGCCACCTACACACGGCAGGCTTACGTCACCTATTAATATATACGTATATCTGTGAAAGAAATAAAGTACGCGTAATAATTGAACTAAATTGCTATGTTCTGTTGTGCTTCGTTCCATTTAGGCGGACGGGATTTTAACCCTCTCGCCACAAAAAAATAATAGTTCGGCCAAAGCAAAGTTTTCTTCATGCAACAGTACTACGGTCCATGATGTTATGCTGCGACGAAATCCTATCTTCCCTTGCTAATGGTGGTTAGATGTAGAAGAAGACAATCTCGATGGGCGAGTAAATTACGCCATGACAAATGCCGTCGTGACAGGCTGCGGTCCACGACGCGACTGAACGTCCGTCCCTTTGTAACAGTCTCATCAACAGCGAAGCTCGGAGTCAAATCGACGGATACGACACACAAGAGAACCCCTGAAGTCTGTTCAACCCGTCACTTTGCAATGCTAATCGAACGAAAACGCAAATCAAGGCTAAACGCCTCATTCGAATACCGACGGCTTCAAGGCCCGATGGAATGAACTTGTTCCCATGGAGCCGCTAACCACAATCCAAGGATCGACAGGGCAGCAATGGGCCTGCGTGTGTAATTGTCAGCCCAAATTAAATCCAAATCGCTCAGGGTAAAATTCAGAATTGCTAGTATAGCACGATATTATTCTAAAAAATACTGAAATTCAATTTAATTAAGATGAGAATGCAGAAATTTTGTACGGGATTTCCCTCTACAATATGATATATAGGAAATATATATACACTTTTAGACATAAAACTCTGCTATTTAGCTGTCACATTTAAATCTATTCTTCCAACAACCACCCGAGCGATTTGTGACCATAGATGCAAGGCATGCCAGTGCAGCCAAAATACGTAACACGTTTTCTTCGCCGTAGAGGACCATCCTATCAGCCGGTGTGTACGGTGATGTAAAAGTCACTGTAGGGTACTACTGCCATTCAAGATTATATCGTACCTTGTTCCACGGCTCCACCTAAAGCGGATCTAACTGATGTTTGTAGGAAGCGATTACGCTTTGTCACCTTGTAAATGACGGATGCAATTGCCGTCGAGAGGCTCCAGTCTCGCTCTTTGGTGCTCGTTTGCTCTGTATATTTTGGTTAGGTGGAAACGGCACACCGAGATTAGCGTGGGCGGCAGGCGTGTTTGCATACAGCCGTCTACAGACAGGAACGCGTCGACAGGAAGCCGTCCACTCTAGAAACGTTCAGGATGACACTATTCGTCCAGGAAAACAGTTGCCCCCCACAGATCGGTCGTCCTGTGCCGCAAGTAGTAGGGTAAATGTAGTGGAAAACATACGCCCTAACAAAGGACTACTACACACGCACAGGAGGAACGGGTACATTCACATCGTAGAACGTCACCCATGAAAGGGAAGTCGGTGACCTACGCAATTTCGTAAGGCTGACATACCATGTAGACGTTATACTATCGGCGTTGTTAGCAAAGGAAATAAAAGAATAGGAAGATAGACAGGCACAAAAGTGTGAGGAGGTAACGAAGCCGCCATCTCGGGGTGCCGCAGGTTAAAGCAAACGGAAAAGGATGCTATTCATTACCCTATAGCAGACCGATAGCCAGTACTAGAATGGCGATTTCGGAAGCGGCATCTGTATATGCAAAGAAGACCCTTTTTTCTTCTTCTTCATGAAGAATGAAAATGTGGGGTCGTGTTATGGCTACGTTCATTTGTGTCTGTCTATAGTCAAGAAGCCCATTATTGTAATAGTGACTACGACAAGCGCGTATTTAGTTGCTCTCAAAATATGTCATGTTACATGCCCTGATAAAGTAATTATTCTTTCATACGTCACTATTTGCCCCTACCTCTTATAGCTGTTTGTCATTTGACAGAGACTTTTCTATGTTGTAATTAGTGTACAGGAAGAAAAGCAAGTTGAAGCTAAACTGACGTACCATCGTAAAAATTCTGTATTCATATTTGTAAGCCTAATTTAATACCTTCAATTTTACATGAAACTGGCTAGGAAAAGCTTTTCAAGGCACACTTAATAGGTTCATTGCAATCTATCGTTCTGTTGCTTTTGCTCACATTCTAAAATCTTGTGCCTGTCTTTGGTCGACCACGACTGCGGACTTCCCGTTTGCTAGCAGAGTAAATTCCGCGAAACCCCGCACTACGGGAGAACGAGTTAACATGCAATAAAAGAGGATGAACTAGCAAAAACCCGCATAGCCACCACTACCGAAATCCAGCCAACCAGCTCCGTAAGCACATTTTTCCTCTTGTGGCGTTTCTGCCCTTACATATACCCCTAGAAAAGCACCAAGCGCTCCAGCTCGGTCCAACAAAAATGACCCACAACGAAGTTCAGAGAGACTGCATGGCTTGCTAGTACATGATGACGACAACGCTGGCGGTCTATTTAGACGAAGGCGGTGTGGAAAATTGTTTTAGCTCCCAGGGATAGTTCTACGGCACTTTACCGTTGCGCCCCAGCCGTAAAGAGCCTTCCGACGATCAGGAAGTTTTAGAACGTTTGGTAAGACGCCGGCATGTGCCTCCAGGGCTTCGCTGCCGGTTCGCTTCAAGTTTTTTGTTGTGCTGGGTGGATAGAAAGGTCGAAGAAACTGTCATTGAAGAAAGAATCAGCCTATAGGCAAAGTGAAGATTTCCGTTAAGAAAAATAGGTTTCGCCTCGACGATATAACATCTCCAGACCACTTTAACCATTAGACCTCCAGACTACAATATATCTATCGACAGAAATCTTTGAGGAAAAACAGTACATAATTAGTTTTGGATGTGGAAATTCGTCTTAATCTTTTCCGCCGCTGTGGAGTGGCGGCGTGTAGGACGGGTATGGTATGAGGCTAATGCCAAATTGTCGCGTTTATGTATAGCTTTTGAGCTCCTAATATCTAGTATTACAGTCATGTACCATACAGGCTCTGTAAAGCTAGTTACGCCGTAATAACACTTAACGAGCACTAGCAAGTCATGAGTAATTGCAACTGAAAATAAACTGAAATTTTTGCATGAAATTATGTTTGAAAGATTATTCTTAGAAAAAGCGAGATGAAGATAATATGCAGTAACCTGCCAACTTGATTATGGAATTTAATTATATTTTAGTTCCTACATACGCATAGGAGGGTTTTTTTTTAAGAAGGCATCATTCAATCATCTCAGCTTCCCGAAGACTCACGTTAAACGGGGGCGTCACTTTAAGCAAATAGGTGAGTTAGTATGTTTTCTCAGTTTGAGGCGTGCGTGGAGCTTCTCTCATGCGTTGCCTTTTATAGCTGTTTTTGCCCTACAACAGTGGACGATTCGAGCGCCCTGAAACCTATAGAAACACCGTTTTTTTTTCATTTGCACATATTCGAGTATTTTATTCTACTTCGGTTTGAGATTGATTTTTTCACTATTTCAGTGCAATTTAACTTTTCGTAACGAAGTACCAGAAATCTTGATTAGCGTAGTATTTGGTAAGATAAACCGGGTACGTCTATGTTTGACCCCCGCGATTCGAAGCACTTCTAATCCCGCTCAAGCAGCATAAGATATCTCGCACAGCAAAAATATATGCAGGCGCATAAAGTATCGCGGTACAACATCACTGGCAATGCTAAACTTCAGTCAGGCTCTAGCCAAGTAACTGATAGAAGCTATCGAAAAACAGTGCAAGTGTTATAACTTCATACTGAAAAAGTTTTCCGAGCCTCCAGCTGTGGAAAGCAAGGTAAAAAGCCGGCAGTCCCCGTCAAGAGCACGAAAGAAACAAGCCAACGAAAAGTGAAGTGTTCCTCATATGCTCGCAACGCCGGCGTGTGCTTGTATTGGTATTGAATTCTGTATCGATTAGAGCTACCCTGTCCCTCTATCCCAATCGTTCACTGGGGGGTTCGTAGACGCCTAAACGGATGGGGACGTAACGAGACCAAGGAGGCGTTTGGAGGGAAAGATAACACCCGGGCCGGTGCTTGTTGTCTCATCAGATAAAGTCTATTGACGATTACGCCACATCTGTCACGTCTTCAGCCGGCGGTAAGCACAGACAGCAGCTTCAGCGCCATCTTCGCCTACGACCAAATCCAAGAGTTTGTCACAGTCAGGTCGGAGGCTGATGAATATCGTTAAAACCGCTGTCGATGCTGGTGTTAACGATGCCTATACTCAGTTTTATCTTTACTGATTCCGACGCAGGCTTCTTCCGCACAACCGCAAAAGTCTATACTGACACAACCGAGTGTTTCACTTCGTTGTCTCCTTCTTGACGCTGTTCATCTACTTTTCTATTCCTCTCTACCTTGATCTTCTTGCTTCACTCATCGTAGTTCCTCTATCTTTCTATGTACAGGCCAATGTAGCATAAAAACTAAGGCGCACATTTTAATAAAAGTCAAATATCTTAGCCTTTATCTTCCTCATACGGGACCCCGCTCTTTGTATCAGGCATTCACGTTCACTCTCCACATAGACATAGACAGATACTCCCATCTAGGCATAATGAGCAGTTGGAGAAGGGTTATGCTACCACTGACAGCGGGCGAGTCCCACGTGGACCCTTTAGCCCCGAGCTGTCCACGAGGCGTAGAGTAGTCATCATATCATTTCAAATACGATGAAGGTGGTCGTGTTCGCGTCCGAAGCCTTTGCAAAGGACTTTTCTTCGTTGAACGGCGCTTAGTGTCTTCAGTTGTATGCGCTGCCAAAGGCAGACGTTAGGCCGCACACGGCGGCGAAGGCTACTAGTGCTTAAAATAAAATTATCATAATATTCCAAACAGACTGAAACAAGAAAGGAAACATACCGAATAAGTGGATAAGAAGGCGAAAACGGCCAGCATGCCTGCCTGCTGGGTCGTTATCTTTTTAATGCTACCTTCATCTATTCAGAGCTTCTGTTCGAACTCGACGGTCAGTAAAAAAGCTAATGGCTCCGCAGTGACCTCAATGTCGGCTATCAGAGATAACTGAAATAGCGCTAAAAAGCGAAAACTCGATGAGAACGAAGATACTAGTCGTGCGAGCGTCTATTTTTCATCAGTGGGACCCTTACGACGACTGAGACGACTTTCCGAAAAGATGACAGCGAGGCATCAATGGCGGAATTAGTACTTTCACAGAAGGTACTTAGCTAGCTATATCCCTCGATAAGCGTGAACATGTCACCAGAATTATATACAGAAAAGACAGTAAAAGATTTGCCGTTTACTGAAGGTGTGTTCAGCCAATTTAATAATATGAGTTCAAGATGCAAAATGTGTTAGACATATCTCAGCACGAATCACACATCATAGAAGCACACATTAGACATACATTAATTCTGCGTATTGAAACAGGGGTTACATGAATAAATGGTTATTATGAGGCGCAAAGTCCCACTGAGGATGTGGGAAATCGGCATCCTTCTCTTCTAGAACTCCCGGAGAGACGGAATCTGCGATTATAATCCGCACATGTTTTAAATCGCATTATTCCATCCTGTTAAAGCCGCATAAACGGTTATTTGCATATGTTTGACAAAGCACCAACAGATAATAACAAAAAAAACAAGAAACAAATGAAGCTACGGTCCCTGAATAATTTTGAACCTATGACGGAAAATGGTAGCATCAGCAAGTAGCGATCGGAAATTCTTTGTCTTTTCCCAAATGGAAACATCGAAAGTTCTGTGCCACCACATGCCGTCGACGAGGTAAACCGACGCGAAACCGATGGCGGGTAGTCCTAGTGCCCAAATTGGCAAAACTCCACCGGGAACGTCTTTCTTTCAGAGGAGTTCACCATAACACCATTGCCATCAAAAGAGTTCCATCACAAGGTCTGACCTGGGAGGCCCTGTGATGCAACTTCGCGCCAGCAGAAGGCTGCGGGTGCCCCATCTCCCTCTTGTAAGGCAAGGTGGAGAAGAACCTCAGTGCAAATGTAGTTGCCCACTGCGCGGAGTGGTTGTCAGCTGAGCTTGTTCAACCCTGCTGTTTCTTCCCTGCAGCGGCCCGGTGACGGTGGCAGCGTACCCGAAACTCCGGTCACGCTTGGTGGCCCACAAGTGAAAAGACGGACCATGGAACGGCTTAGAACGGAACAGCAACGGAAGAAAGCTGAGTGGGAGATGCACATTTGGAAAGATTGGAACGCTTTCTCGAGACGGACGCGATACTATGTTCTGTAGCTCAGACACAGAGTTGGTCTTGGCGAGGGAAACTCCAACGGCAGGCGAGGAGCAGGGCATTGGAAGCTTCGGGCGTCACCCCGATAGAAGTGTCCTGGATGGAAGGTGGTGATGGAAAAAAGCGATGAAGATTCTAGGGAAGGCCAAGTAGATACACACTGTGAAGAATCACTTCAGAGCACACCACCCTTCGGATCCTGTTCCGACTAAAAGGGAAGCTAAAGCCGGTCTATTTCGACCCTCATTTCTCTTCCAATCGAACTAAGTCCGGCAAAAAAGATTTCGCTGCCACCGGAAGCTCGTTCAAGCACGAGGGATAGTATGGGAAAATCTTTGCGTTACTAACTAACCGCCGCGACAAAATAGCTAGTACACTCGTACGTAGTGATGGGATCGTAAAGAGGGAGGAACTGGAGAAGGTAGCTTATGTCAATGCACCTTCTCATTCAAACCTGACGGCTATTCGTTCGACCGCGACACGATCCGACAAAGCCAATAATGTTGTCTGATGCCAATGACCTAAACAGCTCTTGTGTAGGAAAAAGGTGTGCGCCCATCGACAGTGTCGACACGTCTGTGTTGCACCTGGGGCAATGACACAGCTGTGAAGGCATCAACCTGTGCGACGATCGAATAACAAAGGTGGCAAGGTAGTAAAAGACGCAATGGACGGTACGGCCCGGCGAGGGAGATGGAGAAAGTCGAACTTCATTTGTGTAACCTACAAAGACAGGTCACTAGCTGGGCAGGAAGAGGGACCCATTCGAATATATCGACGAAGTTGGACGGCAAATGCCAACTTGCCAAGTTGTTATAGGCACAACATTGCACAAGAAACGACTATCGCGAGTCATGTATGCATAACAGCTTGTATATAGACGTTTTCGCGGGTACTGATGCTCGTAACGAGAGCTGACTTTCGCTATGACCAAAGGGAAAACCCAAGTTTGTATTGCATTACGATAAAAGTACCTCAGTGGGACAATTCATTACTTAGAATTGTACATAATAATGTTAAGAAAAAAACACTAACGAAATTAATACAATAATATATATATATATATAAGATTTATAAAAATGGTTGAAATATATATATTTCAACCATTTTTATAAATTAACAAAAATTGGTTTGCGCAATAGTAATTATCAATGGTAATAACAATTTTTTGGTACAATTTTTTCAGAAATTAGTCTAGTTCTTTTTCTGGCTTACGTCCCATATCATGGCTGTGCAAGCAAACCTTTCTTGGCAGCAAGGCCAGTTCATACCCGAATACTCGGTTACCAGAAAGTTCGATTTCTCGAAATCATAGAGTATGACGAAGGGCTTCGCCAATAAACAAAACTATTTAATTATAGAGAAAGTTAATGTATGTTAGACAACGTTTCTAGTATACTATATTAATGGCATTCTGGACTCCATTTGACACATTGTATTCTGAAGCGGAATCTCGTTAAAAGTACATGCGTTTACGTCTACATCTTTAACTCTTTCATCTATCCATTCGTATAGAATAAGCACGAAAACTTTATAAACATAAATATCAAAAGCTCGATTTATTCCATATGACAATTGGGCGTAAAACCCACATGCGTAATTAGAAAAAAAAAACGTTCACTGTCCGCATTACTCCCTTAAATAAATTGCAGCTTCTAGTGGCAGACAAAGTTTCAGCCAGAAAAGCTGTTAGACACATGGTGTTATCTGCCCCATGCATTGCTGTCAACAAGAAGTAGGGAAAAGATACGAAACAGAAGATATTACGTACGCCCTAATTCGGCCAGCTATCCAATCTATCGATAACATCCATCCTCCTATCAGTGGCGCGAACATTTAGGCTACTAATGGGCAAAACGTGGCGCACCTCTGAATCAGTAAACGCAAATGAGCTGGTAGCGGAGCGCAACGCCAGAACTTAGTGGAGGCAGGCGTACATCCCTACCACCGATCATGACAAACTAAATCCATTGGCAGAATAAAAACAGCAAACGACCGGATAAGACGCAATTTCGTCGGAACAAATCCAACAGACCAGACCCTCTCTTTACCAGGATGATGGGAAACTGCTACCCCAGTCTTAGGCTCTTTAGAGTGAATGAAAACGATCATACGAAGTACGCGAGCTCGCACGGTTGATGGGGGAATCGGGGGTTGTCAGGGATAAGTTAGAGGTTAATATGAATCTCAGAGGCTTGCTAGCAAAGAAGGCAACGGACAGGGAAGAAAGTCGGCAAGTAGAGAGAACTTGAGGGAATAGTTGGCCCGATGAGGCGTCTCCCGTCGGAGGCCCAGGAACTCGTAACATGGCCACGAATTGGTGCCATTACGCTTGTCCCGTGCTTCTGGGGCTCGTTGCTTGTAGCAGTAATATAGGTTCAATTGGCCGTAACGATGAGCTTCCAATAGGGTGAGCGGAGGTGGTGTTAGCTGAATCGTACCGAACAAAATCATGATAAGGTTTGCGGGTTTAGATGGCTTTCGACCCTTTCCGTGAAGGTCAAGAGATTTTGCGAAAGATGGGTACGGAGAACATTTTAAAACACATGGAACTGAATAGCAAAAACAAAAAAAAAATATCGCTTGCACAAAAATACAACGAGACGTTTTTTTTTACGATTTTCCGTACGCCTACTTTTTATACAAAGAGCGTAGTAGTGCGAGCTTACAAACTAGTGCGACCAATGCACAATACGGCCTCCGGAGGCAACAAGTTTCCTTTACCAAAGACATTTATCGGTCGTTAGAGTGGCAATTTTAACACATTTTTTTCCAAGTTTGCTATTGAATCCGTTTTTAGGTTCCTGCGGTGATCGTTTTGAAAGGATGATAATCTGATGCAGTGGAAACACGACTGTACCAGAGGGTATACACATTTAAACAATGATTCTATTTTGACTCAGGTCGGGACAACGACACGCATTACATTACAGCTGTGTCCCGGTAATAATGATAGAGTAGTAGAACACTTCAAAAATCTATATAAAGTGTCAATCGTTGGGAAGCACGGGCGAGTAACAAGTGTTCAAAACAACTAGGGAGATTCTGAAAATGCAATACATTAAAGGCTTGAGCGCGGCCCAACGCTTCGTCGGTAATGCCGTTTCACCACCATCGTTGAACAGTCACATATCAAGAAGGCAAACATCGAAGAAATAGGGCACTCACGATCGAATTGTGACTTTAATGAGATCTGCTGATGCCACTGGGGCAGCGGGACGTTCCATACCCACCTTCCAATGCGAAACAGCTGCACACGTTCCTGGTTTCTCGCTCCTTCTTTTTATCCTTATGGATCTTCAGGAACCTCACAAAACGCTGCCGCACGATCGGTCAATATCGGCTTCCTAGCCGTTGGTCCCTCTTCAACTATCCGCTGTTTCCGCAGCTTGCGTTCATCTAACGGCCGCTCGCTTTTCTAACCGACCCTTTTTCCCGGGGGTTTCCTTAGCCCCCATTCTAATATCAGCATCGCATTGACTCACCCGAAACGCAACGGCAATGAGCAGAGCTAAAATGCAATTGAGATTGAAATACCTTTTGACTTTGCTCATTTGAAAGCACCGAATGCGAGTCGCAGCATGCTATAACTTCTCCACGTTCCTGTACCTTTTCGACTGACGCAAAATAAGCGGAAATAGCACAGGAAGTCGCGGTGATTGTAGCGTCTTGTGCTGGCAACTTTCAGTACGTGTCAATATTTATTTGTTAATATTTATTTTTACAGATTTCGCTATCGCTAATGCAACCTAAGCTACCAAAAGCGTCTACAAAGTTTAAAGAGTAAAACGTCCGCGATTTTGGTCACCAAAGATAGGAGTTGGATTCCCATACTCGCCACACACATCGTTTCTAGGTTATTGCGTCGTTTCATTGCCCGAAGAGATCATGCCAATTGGTGGCTGAGAAGAAAGTACAAAAAAAGGCAAGCTCTAGTACAGGTTCCAGTAGTAAATCAAACCGGAAAAAAATCCGTCCGCAAACCAAAATGCAGCTTCCGTAGCATCGCACAAAATATATTTGGCAGTAATATCAGTGCTAGCTGGAACGATCTATGTTCGGCAGCGACGTTGGGTATACACCCATAAAGCTGAGTATTAATCAGATTAAAGTAACTTGCTATTCTCCACTTTTCCCCCCACATCAGTTTCCTTTGGACTCGTCGAGTGGCAGGTCCATTCCTTTGAAAAGGGTGGCCTCACAGTACCGACCCTATGTTTCTCGAATGGAATAACACCGATCGCTTTAGCGGCAGCCCCAGCAAAAGGATTTCAGACCCATGCCCCGCCAGAGCTGCCAGAAAGCCGATAGCCAGGTACCCCAGTTTACCCGTGCATGAACGTATTTATATTTATACGTTCTACCACCTTCTCCACCTTCAGTCTCCTGTTTAGCTTTTTTTCCCTTTCGGTCTCGCGCAAAGTCATAAATTTGCCTTCCGTCTCGTGTTTTTTTCTTTTTGCCTGAACATTATAACTCCGCCCGGTTCACGGCCACGCCGTGTTTTACCAATATATTAATGTTCGCTAGCGGGCGACACTCTCGTATAATATCTTCATCATGAAGAGGCTCGCTCTTCGTGATCAATGCGTACATTGCTGGAACGTCGGTAGGAGTTCAGTCAGATGGTTCGCTGTCGTTAGTCCCTCGGACATAGCCCACTCTCAAGCAAGTTCTCCTTGCGTCACAGCAGGTAGAAACTTAATATCGTTTCGCAGACCAACACTTAAACGATGGATTTGGAAATGCGCCAATGGCAACGACTCGGGAATAGTAGCGGGCAGTGAATGGCTGTCAATCCGACGCCTCTGTCGTTTCGTCGTCGTCATATAAAATAAATAGTTTTGTGCTTGCTAGCTACCATAAATTCGTTACTATTTCGTAGATTGGTGATAACCTCGTTGATCGACTTTCGGGTTTATTGTCTTGCCATGGATTCACTGCCAACGGACGCGATCATCAGGATCGTCATTTAAGCGCTAGTAGATAGTGTAATATGTCAATCTCCCGTTAATGTGAACGAAACGGAAACGAGCTTAAAGATCGGAAGAGTACAGACGGTAGTGGTAACCTTGGAAAAAGTATGTTTATAAAACCATCACCTGATAAACGTATATGACCACTCAAATTATAAGTAATACGTGAATATCCCGTAAATTTGCGTATGTACTAAGAAGCGAATGATGTCATCGCGGATGTCAAGAGCTGAATGTATGATTAATGCCTTTTACAAAGTGCAATATCTATTGACCTTTTTTCTCGATAACCAAACTACACCCTACAACAACACGTAATACCACTTCCTTAATCAGCGAATCGTTTACTGGACGACGGCTGAACTGGCTATAATGAACCGATAGGAAAAGGGGGCCTCTTGAGCGCAGCAATTCTCATTATTGTTACTTAAATGCATGGAGCGTCATTTCTCGTCATTCGGCGTCAAGCACCAGTTATGGAGTTCTACAATTAACCTGCCATGTCGCACGACGCGATCGTATTGTATCCCTAACTGTCTAACCATATAGCTTTCGTTCTTCTCTTTCTTCTGCCTAACAGCTCTGGTTTGTACTAAGCAACAACCCCACACGCATCGTCACACCCTCTCATGGCATCACCCCACTCACCCCAATTTGATCACATGATGTGGTTTTTGCCATTTCTCTTTCTCACCGTGCCTTTGGTAGCTACAAACAACCTTTGTGGCCCCCTTGAGAACGGCGGTAAGAACTAGAAATGCTAGAGAAGAATTCGCACGCCAGCTTCTGTATACGATATAGCTATTTGTTAGCGGCTGCTCGATTCGACATAACCATTGTTTCTTCGGATGGTTTTGGGCTAAACAGGAGTGTATAGCGCCTATAAAAAGCTTGGAATTGATACTATAACGGGCAGAACAGCTTTCACCGACCACTAACGGACGACCCCAGGATCTCTTTGTACAGCATATTAAGAGACAATAACAATTGAAGTTTGGGCAGATGCATTACTCTAAAGGTAGGGCCCAAACAACAGGCGGAGATGAGCTGCGATAGCGTGGTGGCATTTAGTATTATTACGCGTTCACAGCATGAGCTCATCGAAGAAAGTTGGACAACCATCGGAATAGATTCGGAATAGATCGGACTAGATTCGATACAAGCTATAAGCAATACAATGTTAAAAGTATGGCCAACTTCATCGAACGAACTTTGGCGTATGCGAAAAATAGTATATTCTGTCTAAGTATCACCATGTGTACGCTTTCAATCGTACCACAATGTGGTACGATTGAAAGCGTAATCGACTATTTTGGTCTGGACCTTTTCGCTTTGTCCAGACAAGGCATCCTTAGGAAAATCGAAAGACATCATTTAGACCTTTATTTATATGATGAACGATGGTCAGAATTATACTCGTAAGTGGATAGATATCACAATGCACCGGATACGCTGGCACGACGAGCAGCGTTTGAAAGCGGACCGTTGCGATCAGTTTTTGATTCAGATGAAATTTCTTAACCTACGACGTGGATAACTAAACTCATCTTCTTTTTATGCTTAACTAAACGATAACGGTTTAGACTAAATAATTTCCTCTACGAAACCTGCATCAGTTGGTAATAACGGTGTTCCTCTTCCCTGCCGTCGACCTTTTATCTAGCCGACAACCTGTAAATTTCGTGACCTTCCTTTAGGAGGCAGACGATATAAAAAATCAGTGCACGGACGCCAAGCACTGTAAATGTTTGCGGCAGCAACAACCGGCCACTGCTTCATATCACGAGCAAGGTGGGAGATATTCCTACCTCGTCTTCTCTGGAAAAGAATTCGTACTTTCAATAAGATAGGTCTGGAGTGCGAAAATCGTCGGCACGAGCTTCGATTAGAAGTGGTCCGCGTTCGTTGTTGTCGTAACACGTTATCAGGTCTTTGCATGTCCCTGTATGTTTGCAAATATGGACGGAGCGGCCTCAGTTGCGGCTCTTGACCACCGCTGCTACTCAGAATGCACCTATGTAAAATCTTCAGCATACTTAGAGTGGGACGACGCATGAGTCTGGCCATTGTTTTTTTTTCTCTTCAAAGTGCTCGTCGAAACAACTACTATTACGAGATCTATTGCGCACGCGTATGTACCTCTTTTTTATTCCGTACATATACGTTCACTCATGTATGTATGTATGCACCTCTTTCTAACAAGTACCACCTGCGAGAACTGCATGTAAAATATAATTCATTTTAGCGAATCACTATCTATAGC
Organism: Varroa jacobsoni; assembly: GCF_002532875.2. Taxonomy (NCBI): domain Eukaryota; kingdom Metazoa; phylum Arthropoda; class Arachnida; order Mesostigmata; family Varroidae; genus Varroa; species Varroa jacobsoni. The sequence goes on from NW_019214323.1 coordinate 337,140, forward strand.
AATGTTCATGTTGTCATCACATACTTTGTCTATTATATTGATGCATGGTGACAAACCTGATGATTACGATCTAAAGAAAGGGCATATTCAACGAAAGCTATAGTAAGTAATACATTAATTTTACGTAAACAGAACCGCAAAGGTCCCAGCTAGAACAGTTGAAAGGAACTCGGTGCTTGCACCAGTGAGGATTACATCTGATTATAATTTAACTCAAAAATATCGTCCGGTGTAATTAGACGTAACCGACAAGCTTAAACAGCAACGGGTCGCTGTATGAAAGAGCGACGCTTCGTGGCTGATACAGATCACGTGCTCAGAGTGGTACTAGTTATCCGTTGTTACCTCCGTTCACTAAAAATAATGGCCCGCATTACAAAAGTTTTGGAAATTAAACGTACCTTTTTACTGCGGCTCAGTGATTCATTGATCAGTTATCACTAGTAAACATACTATAGCAAGCATAGCTAGGCAATCGATACCCGAAAGGCTTGGTTGGAGAGCTGCTGTTGCAACCGACATGGCGCTGGATAGTTTCAAATAGATCCAAAAGGTTCACGTTTAGGGGGGTAAGTGTCTGCTCCACTCAGGGCTAACTGCTTAGCTTTTGTACCATCCACAACACTGACCGGTTTCTTTTATGTCTGACAGACGCTACGCTTCGTCAAAGAGCGTGTGCTTCTAGCAGGACCGCAAAGATATCAAAGTGACGCGATACGATAATCTCTATGTCGCTAACGTGAACGTAGCAGAAGGGACGATACGGTAGCAAACACTTGGCGCGCCGCAGAAATCATCATTAAACTGGGCTTTATACATAATCTTTTTCTTAATGAAGCTGTCATATGAGTTTGCTGAAAAACATCAAAATGGCCATAAGAAATAGTCGAAAGGATACATTAAAGGTTTAGCTTAAGGATCGACTTTTGACTTATTTCGAAAGTGGCAGCATCAGTGGTTGACGTGAATCCTACGTATCCTACGAATGAATATCTACGTAATAAATATGATAAATTGGTTCATGTTGTAATGAATAGTACTATCCAAATACAGTATTCGCTACCATTTGTCTCTAAGCATTCGGGCTCACTTACTGACTCCTCTGTTTTTTACCGGCGGCTATTCAATATGACTTTGTTACTTCGCCGACGATTAACACTAATCAAGTAAAGAGGAAAAAAATGGATTTGGCGTACTATCGTCTATAGCTTGATAAACTGTTGAGATGTCCATGTTTTACATTAGCGATTCACTAGACGTCTTTACGCCAGCGAGTGTCACACAAATGTTACCCGGTACATAATCTAGCGACTTTTTTAAGTGCCCACAGATTTGTAGCTGCAGAGGCGCGATATTTACTCCAATGAATGATACTGTCTAATTGACGATCACCGACATCCCGTGAGCCGAAGTTCATTTGTTTAGCTTAGAAATCGATATTCGACAAAATAGAAAACATAGTTAAGAAAATTTTAGAAAGTTCACATGATAGGGGTAACGTTTTGCTTGTTAAACTTAGGATCGCATGCTTCGAGGGGTAGGTCCAACCCTTCCAAATAAGCCCATTTCCGTTTCGTCGGGGGAGTCAGCCGTCTGAAGGAATACTTAACGGCTCAAGTACCGATTATAAAACATGAAAAACACAGCGTTTTGAGTTCACGCCATTACATCGACTTCAACTATTCTATACAGCCTGAAAAAATGCATGCTCTTATACAAATTTAGAGAAAGACATTAATAAAGAAAATGCGCCTTTGCACTTTCCTTATATTTTTTATTATTTATTTATTATTATAGAAAAAATGCATTTTAAAAATTGTTTTTGACCTAGATTCTTCTTGTTCTTTCAAAGCTTGACTTTAGTGGCCTTGAAAATCCCTTTTTAGAACACATTTGCATAGACAAGTTGCTCGTGAAATAAACTCAATCTTCAAAGTCCACAATGATCACAGACCTGATTTTCATTAATTTCGAAATCACCCGACAGTTGCGAGTAACGCTAAACTGATCTTTTGCAGGTCACTGGATGTCCTCGTGAGAATCGTACAAAGCTAAATGTGTCTATTCGAAGAAAATGCGGTTAATTCAGCTCCAGCTTCAAAGCCCCGGAAATCAACGCGACTTCGTTTCTTTTCAACCAAAATTTCAAAACAAGTAGAAATCTTTTCTCCTCAACCTGTCATTCGCCGGAAGATTAAATTCGATGGGAATCGGTGAACCCCTCCTTACGGATTAACGTGAAGCTATTGACCCTAAACTACGTTTCGTTTCGATGTGACTGCTGCTAGCTTTAGCCGAACAGGAAAAGTCACTTCAGCGTACCATAACGCCTCAAAAACCGCAGCCGGTGGAAGGCAGTGTGGCTGTATATGCTGCGATCGAACCTGTACTAAGAAAGGCGCTTCTATGGTTCCCCAGTCATCATCCATACTACAGTGCGTATCTCTCCACCCAATGAATCAAGTGATACTCGTTGATAATTTCGCTGGTCCTTATATAATGCAGCTGAGGAAGGTGATCCCAATGACAGAGTGGTGCGTCAAGGGTTTTAAAATTGGTAAAAGACAAAACAAAGAATGTTCGACCTTTCCTCGAGCGATACCAAAGGCACTGGACGGCCCGAACCTATTCAAAGAAGGACACCGATGACGATGAGTCCCCCAATTTGGCCTAGTACGATGACGTACAGCGGAAGCGAGCGAGCGAGCGAGAGAGAGAAAGGGATTCAAAAAGTTACTGTTATCGACAATATTTTGCAACGTGAACTGCGACAAAATATCCGTATACGTGTATTCAATGAAGCATATCAGATGCAATTTACTAATATCTATCAGAACATGTTTCGTTTGTGCGCGTACGATCGCATTTTATAGCTGGAGTTTCGGTGGAATACTTTGGGAACCTATGTTCTATTGTGGTAGAGCCACGAAATCAATTATCACATATTGAATGATGGTGTAGTTGACGATGTGTAACAAATTTGTATTTTGTGCCCTCCGGTCGAAAACCGCAAAAAAAGACGGTACTCCTAAGAGAAGATCTCTTGTACACTTAAGCGAGCACTTGTTACATTATTACTTCGATATGCGTATGAACGGAAACTTCGCCATAAATTTCTGTCATGAGACTTGTGATATTCTGTTTATCTAGTTCTCTTGAGAGTTCAAATAACTTGTCAACAGATTACATAAACTTAACAGCTCTGTTATTTGGCCTAACCCATACATACTGGTCACGTCAATTATCTTGGCGTGATACTGACCCTGCATAAACCGCTTGGAAAGTTACTTAATACTCTATATTGCCATCGTAAAGCATGAATGTTGTCTTTACGACCGCTAATGACAGTGCGCTCAGAAATTCGCGTTTATTTAATAAAATTTTGAATTATATGTTATAATAATCCGCGTGGACAGCTATATATATATATATATATATATATGAGGCGAATATATTGATGAGTCATTCCAAATGAGCGCAATGATCTTATCACACAGATTTGAATAGGAATACGTATTCAATTAGTAACACCGCATCTGTCCCCATGCATAGTGCAAGTTACGATGGTGGGATATATATATATATATATATATATATATATATATACTAAATAACACTTTTTTCTGCACTTATAATACAGAAATTGAACGATTTAAAAAACTGCGTTCTTAAAGTAGTACTGAAAATAGTAATAATTACTATTATTAATTGTAAAATTCCCGTTAACTATGCCATTAATCCGGTAACGTCGTTTGGTAAGGAGTCAGCTTCTTGGCCCAACTCTATGTTCAATATCATACGAGAGCGGGCAATAAGTTTGTTGCTCAACCGTGTGTTCTAAAAATTGGCGTACTAAAACATATTGGCTGATTAAGCTCTTCTTAAAATTCATGTGAAACAATGTTTTTACCTTGTGAAGATGTTGTCCACGCTATTCTCCTTTCCATTGTAGTTCGATCACGCTGGTAGCCGCCCACTCCAGCTCAGTAAGACGCGAGACGGCATAGTAGTTGTTTAAGATATCACATCCTCCAATAGTCCTCCAGCTTAATTTCTTTTTCCAAAGGAAGTTAAATAACTCACTTCAAATTTGTTTCGTATGCTTTTCTATATCTAGCAGTACCTCTGTGTCTTTTGCATTCACTATTGCTTGACTGATTGTATGAAAAAAAGTTAACTCGATATTTATTATTTGGTGCGTGATGCCACTACAGTCAATAGCGTCAGATCGATTCCTCACTCAATCCAATACACGGATATTCATACGGAACGGACATACCTGCAGTGTTTGATTAGCTTACATTTACAATTGGCAATCTTTCTTCCGATTCGCCGACGATGACAACGACAGTAGCCATCTGTGATACTCAATTCTCTGTGCGCTTCGTTTCTGTCATATTTTTCACTTCGATAGCGCACTCCTGATCAACGCGCAGCCCAAGACTGCAAATACATCTCAAAAAATTCTGCTAACATTGTACGATTATGTTACGGCAACTTCGCTCGTTGACGGCATCAACGGTACACAATAGCACGGAGATGATCACGTGTACGGCCGCTTCGCGCTGAGCCTCACACGGAGTCCGCGCCGCTCGCCAGCATGCCGTACTCTGAGCACGTTGAGTTTGACTACTCCATCTGGATCAAACCCGCCACCTTTGGCGATTTCGGCGCCATCTGGTGTTTGTAGCAGGAGAACCATTTGGGCGCAAAAATTCAAATCAACGTCAAAATCGAGCCTACGTTGAATTTGGCATTTGCGCGCTTGATTATCGCAGATTAACGGCCGGCCCTGGCCGTTGGAGCGCGTTTACTGCTGCGATCCTGTACGATGACAACGCGATTCTTGACTTACAACTCGTCCAACGCTGTCAAGAGCGAAATGCTACGGTTTTTCTATACTGGGCTAGCGTTGCATACTGACTGCAGAATGCTAATACTGGTTGTTTGGTTTCAATTAAACCTGTGTATGTGTAATTTTCCATATTTATGTTAAAAATCTTGGCAATAGCTTTCGTTAAACGCTTAAAGTCAATTGCTGAAAGACCTTTAGTTTCTCGGCATAGGCCATAATCCTATGCCTTGGGAAAAACAATGTTCAAATATTATTTGGTAGTCAGACCTTTTGCGAACTGAATGCATATCGCAATCCCGTGACTGGAGTAAAAAAGTAAATAAATGAATATACTGCTAGATGTTTATTTTCAAAATCACAACAGACACATGTCATGCCTCTAGAAAAACATTTGACAACATTTATTAACATGCAAAAATTATACGAGTAATGTTGGATGCCCCAATGATTATACCTGCAGTTTCGATTTTTTTGCCATACGGTAAAATAAATCTACTGACGATTAAGTAATAACAAGAATACAACCATATTTTTTTTCGACTGAGCTGTACAGTGATAATATTATCTACACACTTATGTCGAAGATGAAATTCATAAACGAACAGCAGTTTCAAGTGTACAACCGTCGTCGAGCATAGACAAATAAAAAGCTCAAGTTCGTCACCAGTTGCGAAATGGTAATAGCCCTAAAATTCCCCAACTCGTCTTAGATTCATAAAAGCCTTGTTTTCCAATACAAACCCATGAGGTCGATCTCTGTATCTGTCTCTCTGTACAATCGCCTAAGCGCCGGGTATGCGGCGTCACTCCATGGTCCCGAGTCCACTTCTTTTCGTCACCTGACTTTCTCCGGACCGTCCTTGGCCGACGTTTTTTGCTGTCAACAATGCCCTTGTTTGCCCCTTTGGGCACTCCTCTCGCGGATTTCTTCATCCTGTTCCATTTCATCGATTGCGACTTTTTTCCCGCTCACAATCAACTAGTTGTCGCGCCAACGAATACTTGCCTCTTGCCACCATCCTCACCAGCTCTATTCGTTTGTAGATGTGCGTATGGTAATGCTTACCCTGGCGTTAGCAGCTCGATCGCTGCTTTGACTTGAATAATCATGCCAGCAACATCAGCGACAGTGGCCGTGATGACCGTTGATAATTGTCCTAATTTAGCTGTGGCTGTGTAGTTACGATGTCGGTATTGTCCCAGCTACATGAACTGGCTTGTCCTACGATCCTTTTAATTCACCGGCTATAGTCAACCGCCGTCGCCTTGGCTCCGTTCCTCTGGAGCGTAGAGGGCGCCCCAGTCGGCCCTCCTTACGAGAGGAAGCTGCTCGCTTAGTGCTGTCTGTGTCCGCCTCCGATCTCCCTCAATGCCTGTGGCACAAACTGAACTGCGTGGCCGTCTATCGGGTACTCGTGGCGAACGCGGCGTTAAGCACTGCCCGTAACGAACGACCTGCAGCGAATTAGCCACTGTTCACCGCCTGCATACCCCTAGAGCGTGGCAGGAACATTACATGCTGCCGTCAACCGTTGTCCCGTCAATATTCCCTTGTGCGTGTGCTGTAGCGAGCAGTAAACGCTAGAAGGTGAGTACCACTGCTAAGTCTGCTGCAGTCGAACGGAGGGATAATAGCAGCAGGAACAAGTGAGCGACCGGGTAAGCTAAGCCAGTGAGCGTTTTAGGGAGAAAGCAAAACAGATCCAGCCAACGTGTGATCGATGGGGATGATTTCTGACTGGGCAGTCTATTTGTCTATGTCGCCGTGGGTTTTGGTGAATGTTTCTGTGTTCATAGGGAGAATCGGCCCCGAGGCAGGTCTCAAAGTCCTGATCTAGGGTCCGATTCGGCGGATCTTTGTCTTGAAGCAAAAGGATTGATAAGTTTACTTATCAGTGCATCATGTTATTGCTTTGTATGGCGTTAATCATCAAATCGCGGGAGTGTACGGAGCCGCAGCGCTGTGTGTTCGCTAATGGTAAGAAGCGCTGACCGCGCTGTTTTGCAAAAACCGTTACTGTGATCTGGGGACTGTGTTAGTGCACTACGACCTGTACATTAGACATGTGGATTTGATACTTCTCAGGGCAGTCAGCAGTCGTTGGGGTGGATATTATTGACGTTATGCGTGATCTGTGAACTCAGTTGGTCAATCGTGTGTGAGAAGACTCGTGTACCTTTGTGCCTGCTCGGCGTGATTTGACATGCTAGAATAGGTCGCGTTGTTATCGTACACGAGCGAAGTGAGTGTTTCGTGGGGTGTGTTTGTCTTCATGGGGCCAATAAATAGCAACAAGTCTGACTGAGTTTTAACCATAATATCATTTTCATAGTTGCGATGTCGAAGTGTGGCACCGATCCATTGAATCAACCAAATATACGGCATCTTCCTTTGCTCGCCAGTATTACACAAAAGAAATATCTGCGTTGATGTTTCTCTCTCTTCGCTCAATCATACCAACTAAGAGCGAGCCTTTGGTTGAAAGAAAACGAAATTTTACATGCAGATAGGAACGAACAGCATCAGGCCATCCGGCAGAATGGTCGTTCTATCGACAATTCTCTGTTAAATGCATTCGATACAGAAGGCCACTCGACCTAACCGTTTCCGCTGGTAAAGCACGCTACGCTGATCCGAAAGGTGCAGTAAGAAACGTGTGCGACACTTGCAAGTACCCCGAGAACGTACAAGGTAAGGCAACCTCTTTGAATACAAATAGCGGTTGTATTATGAGCAACTGACATGTTCTTCAAAGAAACGTTCTTCATTAATTCCAAATCCATTTCAGCGACCAATCATAGCTAAGAGAAGCAAGAAAATCTCATCAAACTGCGCGAACTAAAAAGTCTTGATTCTAGTTTCATTTTAACGGAACCACTTCATTGTAGTGGTGAGTTGTGCAAGCTCGACGATACACTTTTACGCGAGTTGTGTACGAATGAATCCAAGATTCAGAAACAGTGTCGAACGTTTTCCTTATTGGGCAATCCTTGGGTTTGCCGCGCAGCTCTCGAGGATTTTCTCGGCAGGTAGAATGCAACCAAAAAGCGTATTGTCCAGCCACTTTCGCTCACTGTTGACTTTTCTAGTAGACGCCACTCGGTAGCCATGGGATGACGTCAACGTCAGTATGAACTGACGATCGCAGTTGTCCGCATGTTGCGCAACATCCGTTTGCACCGAAAGCAGCTACCGAAACCTGCCAGCTCGCCGACTGTGCGACCCGATCTCTGCCTCGCGGAACAAACCCAACCGTGCCGTATAACAGAAAGCCGACGCAAGTAAAATGGCCTTACGTTCTCTGCCGTAGATGTATCCATATGAGTATTTCGGTGCAGTAGTGACCATTGGACGACGGGTCTCAGCAAATGTGCCCTAATGTGACGTTCACTGTGGCTTTGTAGGTGTCTCGTGCGTTCCGTGGTCGTGATTAAAGTGATGTAAGAACGTTTGTACCACTAACAGGTATTAGTCAAATATATTCGGGCTATACGGAGCCAACCTCCCATTTCATTCAATAGTTCCGTCATTTATTAATACAAACGAAATGAATCGTAAGAGCAATTGATACTGAATATCAAAAGGTCAGGCTATGTCATTCATACTCAAAATAGCATGAATAGTATCTTTTACGAGGCACGCAGAATTGTGCGGTGGATTTGGTTAACCAAAACCAATGACCCAGTCCATAAAAATGGCCGTCAAACTTGAAAGAGTGTCTCATTTTCAATCCAACTCAGATCCCGTCCAAGCGTTTATAAAACTGGGCCTTTGCAGGAGTGGTCGCATTACATCATCATTGAACAGGATTACATTCGAATAAGCTCACCTGGTGATATATGGGTAAATAGCACGGCCAAGTAATTCTACTTAACCTTTGTCCTATCACTAATGGGAAGTCATTTAGATCGTTTAGAAAAACCCGATTGACAGATGTAAGACATCGCTCTCTGCTACTGAAGTACTGGTGTGGTTGCCTGTTTTTTAATGGGGCTGATATACTTATTCCGTACAGACAAAATTGTATTGTATATGTCTACTTAGGTCTGTATATATATATATAGCAGATGGCATATGATCTACTGAAGCGCTGGAGGAAAAAGTCGATCGTTACGGGTGTGCGGACCAGATCGAGAGGTTCAAATTAAAGAATCATATGCAAAGCAGCCAAAGATGAAATTACACATGTCTCTAAATAGTGTTCTGAACGAATTAACGAAAACTTGTAAGAAACGAAACTGAAGCATTTCTGAAATGAAATTATGTTAAATGTATAATAAGAAAGTCCTTTTCAGGGGTTTCCTATCGAAGCAATAAAAGAAGTCTGCAACAAGCGAAAATAGATGAACGTTTGTCGTACTTCATACTACATAAGTTCAACTTCTATTTTCCGCCCTCTAGCCACAGATCTTTTCAAATCTGGATCGTATCTTAATTTTCTGACCTCATTCACGTTTTTGAACGTTTCGATCCGAACCAAATTATGTATATTTCAATAGAACAGTTACATTTTTCGTTGGCATCGCTGCAACGCGTATTTTTCAACCTCAACTAATATTTAGAAAAAAAAAAAAGGAGATGCTTTGGTGTTATACGTGCCGAAGGAACTCGATCCTTCCGTAAATGTTTACAGCGAGACACGTCCTTCATATTTGGCTTCCTTTCTAATCATTCAGACCTTACCGTTTCGCCATCGAAGCTCACAATTCGAAGCGGACGTGCGCAATTAATATGTTTTTTTTTTCAATCGAATATTTTTTGGTGAACCCGTAGCATATTTGTAGATATAGAACGATTTACTGACAAGAAATAAGCTTGATCCAGTCTCGTACATCAAGCCAAACGATTAGTTCTAGAATACTTATCGAAATTTAAGCCGGTCCTGCTGTGCAGCCGAAAAACACTGATTTTCGGTCGGCAAGACATCCCCTAGTGAGATTTATTCTTTGTACGAATAAATAGGGCACGATAATGGAGTTTACGTTTGCGTACGATGAAAATATCGGCTGATATTATCTGGTTATCTTTACGAAATTCAAAAGGTGCATTTAGCTAGAATAAAGCTGCCGCGGAAGCCCCGCTTGTCGGCGTGGTGGTTCGCCTTCGTCCGTGGCCGTCGCTAATTCCTGTATTGAGTTAGGTGCCCGGGTACGACTGAAAGCTGCTATGACGCAGAAGAAGTTGTTCGCGCTCAGAGTAGCAGTTTCGGATCTACAAAGGCGTTGCGAGTATAACATAGAAGGCAGCATCAACGTCGTGTCTGTCTGTCTCTAGTTTATTTGAAATTCGACCAAATATCGAAAACCGGGTTGAAAAATGAAAAAGAGGCGAAAACGCATTACGTATGTAAGTTGGGTCCACGTTTCATAACTTTGCCATCTAGAGTACATGGACGATTCTAAACGCTCTACTAATTTTTCTCTCACTAAAGCTGAATGCTGCCATGGGTGCGTTGGCATGAGAAGCAATTTGCCGCTCGTGACGACTGACTTCTGAAATCATTGAATAAGTATAGCTCGACCACGATGACGCGACAGTCAGACAGAAAAACATGATTTTCAGATGTTTTCATGGTAAGCTATCAGATTGACTGGCACGAGCGACTTAGTAGCGTCTACCTAGAGTCAATATTAGCTCGGCAAACATTGGATCTGTTGACTTGGTAAGTTTTGTTTATATTATCGTTGTCGTCTGTTTTCATTTTGTCAAGCCAGCCGTCCATCTGACCTTAAGTTGCTTGTTTCGCATGAAGCTATTCATTACATACTAGCTGCTTGTTGTCGTGATCTATGTAAAGATACGGCGCATGAACATTTGTTGACAACAACACGAGCGATAACCAGTTTCTCAGGCCAATAGAAACTGGCAGAGACGACTTAAGGTTCATATAAGCCTATCAATTTCCGATTATATTCTTTCTTGTTGTTGCTCGAAGAATCACAGCTCGGCAGCTTGTGGAACTGTGTTAAAATATTCAGATTTAGCAGAAAAGATTGATTTGTTTAGAATTGTTTCTAACCGCAGGCCCGCTAAATTGATCTAACAGCAATAAAAGCAAATAATTGGGGTAGACATGTAATCTCCCTACTTTTATAGTATCTATAAAACGTCAAACCTAAGAATAGTTTTACCCCAGCTATATTGTTATACCGCTGATGCTAAACTGTTACCCAAAATGATCTACCAGATGAAAACGGAAAACGACTCGATTCACTACTACCGCTACCAGCTGTACTTAAAAATGTAAAAAAAAATTTGAACACACAATCTGCGCCTAGTTGTTGCTTCTCTATCGCCGCGATGGCATAATGGGTAACGTACTTGCCTGTTAATCTTAAGGATACGTTGTGGCCTCGAGCATAGACAAACAGACTTCGTTTGATGCCGGAAGCCAGTCGTCCTCGAATGCCTACCCGTGACACCGAATGTAAAGCTCGAGATGTAGAAACCTTATTTTCATGTGTTCATTTGCCGACAAAATATCAAGCAGGGTGCTACCTTAAGGAAGCCATGGTAACAGTTGGTTATGGAACTATATTCCCGACAGCTTTATTTAGCGACCTCCCCATTATGTGCCATAGTCAGAAAGCTGCTAGTAATATCGGCGTCCTTCTGTATCATACCGTTTCATTTTTTTCGACTGATTTCATTTTGAATATACATATAGAGGTGATTACCACGAATCTATCTACCCATTGAAGTTAATTCTGATCAATATATTGTCAAGTTATTATTTACTACAGAGAAAACAGCACAACAGAAAACTGGGCACTAGTCGATGTTGTTACTAAGAGTCGATCACTTCGATGATTATATTTTTGAACAACAAAGACGGACAATTCGGCGAACGTCAGCAGTGACGTCAACTCGGCAGCTTGCGATTAAGCATATTGATTTGTTTAATATCGGTGACCCTTTGCTAGTTTTGCTTAACAAGTGTTTTGGTGTCAACTGGCATTGTCGCTGTTAAAAGAATGAAATTTTGATAAAATAAACGCAGACGTTAAAAGCGTACGAAAAAAAAATTCATCCCTATATTTGTGGTATTCGTATACATTTTTATGTAATTGACCAAATCCATATCGTACTTATTTTTCTCTTTACAAACAAAGCTAGCAAATTGGTTCATTGTTGGGAGTGATTTCGTCAGTTCTAAAACGAACAAAGAAATACCGGTTCCTCATGCTTAAAAAAAAGTAGCGAAAAAGTCTCTCTAGTTGAGTTAAACAACTTTCCTAGTATATATATAGGAAAACTTCTTAAAGATACCTTGGAATCGCTATTGCATTAATTTCAGTTAAGATATATGGTTGGCGGGTTCAAACAGTGGTACCAGGTCAAGCCACCTGGTGAGAGTAAAAAAAAAGTTATTATTTGGATTTATTATATCATGGAGGATGTCAAACATCGACCGTAAAGGCCGTGATTGTAAGATCATTTCGTTCTAGTCTTGAATGAAGTTTCCGCTCGGCTCAGTAGGGTTTTCACTTATTGTAACTAACATTGCTCAAACAGGACGGTCCGTTCCACTTTGCCGGATATAAGCTTCTGTACTCATTAGCTTTGCAGATAGAACAAAATTAAACGTTAGATTAAGATCTAGATATACATATATATATTTTTTTCAGAAAGCCTTCCCATAACATACAAGCAACTTGCGCATTTAAAATTCCAACGCTCGTATTCTTCGAGACGCTCGTTTTCTTTTTAATCTTCTCGCAAATCCTAATAGTAGGTTTGAACCTATTTTGAAGCTAGGTTCCCTTAGATCAGTTAATATGTATGTATAATTAAAATACACCTATAGACCGTGAGTGGGGGCGCGTCTTAGGTTAAAGAATTCAAGTTTCTTCAAATATTTTTGAAAATATTGACAACGAAGTCGGCCTTTTTCTTGAAAACACTGCCCATATCAACCTATCAAGAGCAGACGCTAGGTGATTCGTAACATACATGAACAACAACAAAACATATGACAGTTTATTTGTTTTAATCGAAAATAATAATAAAAACTTAGTTTATTGATCGCTTACACTGTCATGTGAAAGATTTGCTTTTAAACAAACAGATATAGGTATAAGGTTACGGTACTCATCATATTTCGGCCTTTATGAAAACTTCATGTAACGAATATAGTTAATGTGATAAGTTCAAGATCAATCCAATCGTAAGTCACTACGCCTAGTATTTACATTGATTCTGTAAATATACTGGTCGAATTGTTAAAAAGATAAGGAATACATTTCAAATACCATACTGCTTCCGTGATATAGAATGTCAGGCAATAAAAAAGCAATATCTTGGCAATAAAAATGCTCAATCTTTTTGCCGCGAAGCTTTCATTATTTGCACTCTCAAGGGGCAAATTTTAAGTGATTTAGGCATACGTAATCCAGTTAGCTTATGTTGCATCGCGAACGAGCTTTCATAATAATGACAACAATAATATAATAGTAACAATAACAGTTGCTCTTTCTGCTAATTTCAGATGAACCCTGTGGGACATCAGACCCTCCCTATTATGCCTAGAACCAGTGGCCATATGCCTAGAAGTCAAAGTTCGAGAGGTCAGTCAGGGCTCGGTGTAGTGACCGGCGTAAATTTTGGAGTTGGAATGGCTCAGCACTCTACTAAGAGATCCCAACACCAACACGCTAAGCATTTCATTACGCAGACGACAAAAGGTAGCTTCACGTCATACACAGCCAGTAGAGTCAATGACCTTCCTGCAGAAATTCTGCGCGATCGGTAAGTTCATAGTTGATGCGAGCCCACGGTTGTTTTTCATACATTCACTTTATAAGTCACTAAACAAACACAATTGTTCACGAGCCCTACACACAATCTATATTGGCAAAAAATACATGCCGTAATGTCAAAAAAACAGCATTCATTATTAAACGTCTATTACATAAGGAGAAGATTCGCATTTAAATTATCGGACCGAAACCGATCACATCCCGCGTACGATGTTGCACCTGTACCTTAAAGCACCGTTATAGCTACATGGCACGTGAGATTGACCGCTTATATTACAGAAACGAAAATGGCTATTTCAAGCGTAAGAAACCTCTATTTGTTGAGAATGTTCCTTAATTTTAATCCTTAATTCCTTAAGCTTGAAGACCTAAACATACCATTTCCGTTGTAATTATTTTATACAAATTTTAAAACTCTAAATAAATATCGAAGTCAGATTCGCACTATGGCGAAACTTAATTAATAGTAATATATTCTGCCTAGATCTCATTATTAACGTGACTCAAAGTTCGTTTTAGGACTTCTATAAAGCAACCATATACGTATATGGTTGCTTTATAGTTTATATATATAATTATGCTTCGTAAATAAGGATCTTGTACTCCAGTTAAATTGGCTATGGCTATCGCTATCGCATAAATGTTGTGTGGTCAGGCTAGCAATTCAACAACTAGACAAGCAAATGATAGACCGCTACACGTATTGACCTCTGCTTTTCGAAATCAATATTGTATTGTTTATACCTTTTAATGATAGCCAATGCCTCGTTTTGATTGTCATGTTAACAGCGTTTGCTTAAGTTTGTCTGTGGACGAATACAAATTGAGGCACTCCCATTTCCAGTCCCTCTGTTAACTTCTAAGAAACTGACATGGGCAACTAAGTTGCCGCGCTGTCTTCACAGAACAAATAATGAGTAACAAAAAAATGGTACATTATAATATTTAACGCTAATATTATACTATGTATATACATATATATAATTATGCTAATAATTATATTAAATAATACAACGAGAAATTAAGCCCTGTGTTTGTTTTGTATGCCTTTTTCTATCTGCTTAGATTGGTTCAAACATCCGCCCATGAAGACCACCGGCGACGGACAATCATCATTGAGCGAGATCAGTCTCAAGGAGGCTCATTCGGATTTACGTTGCAAACGTATGGCATTCGGCACCGGGAAGTGTCGGAAATCGAATTGATCACGTATGTTGACTCTGTAGAACCGTACGGATCAGCCGCTAGAGCAGGTAACGTCAGGAAGAACTTGATCTTTGCTCCCAATAACATCGTTGTTTGAAATCGTCGAAGAGATAATTTTTTTAGCATTTTGACGATATTTTTTGAATTATTTTGTTATTAGATGATAATCTGTTTCGGTTATACGAAATTGTCATGAGGTGTCTCAGTACATGCGTTGCAATTACTTAGCCTGAAATTGCGTCTTGAGCAGCTTTTCGTATATCCTTGGCGCGGTTTAAAGTAATTATCATAGTGCTATTCGCGCCTATCTGCCGTGATTTGATCAGTTCGTTATGGGCGTTTACAGAAGCTTTTTACATGTTCATGCCAGACACACAAAGGCCATTGTGCTTGTCGGAGGGGCGGACTTGTACAATCCATTTGTTTCCTACCCATATAGAGTAGATTACAGATCAGTCCATTGATGATGACAATGGCAACAGCTGAGTTTTTATGTAGACATCACCAGACAAACGCTTGCTTTCTAAAATATCATCGTGCATACATCTTGCATAAACGTATAAAAAACAAGCCGAAGAACGACACAACCTGTAAACAGCAACCATTTGGAAAACATCTAGAGACGCCGAAAACAGCTGACATTTCGTTACGGTGACGACAACAAATTGAAAGAACCGAGGCCGCGAGCGTCTAGTGGGCAATGGCAGGGTGGTCGACGATTGAGTTTTTATTGTCACCGAGTCTCAGATCGCCACTATGTTTGCCTTACTGATTGACAGTCGATGCTTCTTTGCGATTGTTTGTGTGTCCCACTCGCAAATTGTAAGTCGAATTGAACTAAGTGTAGGCCATGGCCTGCAAGTGTTGAGCCAACAAAAAGGGTGAAGCCTTCTAACTCGAATACTCTTCTTTAACTTTGCACAAGGTGGAACAGAAGCCCTTGAACCTTTCAAAGGCATTCGTTCGGGCCCAAGATCGCATTGAGTTAGGCATACAGACATGTATGAACTAATGATTACTCAGACACCATGTTTACGGTAAACATTTTTGACTGAGCAGTGCTTGTTATATTTCATAGACTGAGAATTTGCCAGCAGCTGTTACTTGCCGCACATCGCATTGAGGCTTACGGCCACTGCAAGCGTCATTACCGCAATTTGATATCCAGATCGATTATGTATACCAGCAGAACATAACCCTTTCATTTACCTTATAAACAAAAATAGTGTGTATATTATCCGGTCTGTCAAATCTTAGTATAGAATATAAACAAAATTCTAGATACTCGGCTATCGGAACGCGATCACTGCAAGACAAACACCACATCATAAATTAGCTAATCGTGCTCATAATTCTACCTCAATTTTACTGAAAATTCATGTGTTGTATCGGAGTGTACGTTTGTCAGAAATAGTTCAAACAAACAAACTTATGTAAAGGGTTTATTTCTGACGACTGAAAAACTATAACAAAACAGATAGCATAGCGTCGTCGTAAGCTTGTTTAGAAACGCGCGGGCAGATTTAGTAATGGGCAGGTACTTATAATATGACTACCTGTTATATATAATGGCTAATATATTAGCTAGTCTCAGCGCACTCGTTTGCCGTAGCTGACGCTTGGTCTAGGCTATGGTAATGTTTTTCTAAGTAATGATCTTGTATGCAATAGGTACATCACGTAAATCAGCGATATGAGTGACCCAGCCTTGAGGTTGCTTCCTGTTTGTAATAGCTCTCAGTATTCCTAAACCCTTCTAAGAAGGGAGGCGTTAGCGTTGCCACATGTTCAGACGAACCTCGTACATTTCTTTCCAGGAATATACGATGATTTTAATGGCGTAACGTCGTTGCTTTCAAGTCAGCTGCCTTTTAACATGGTCTACCCTGCTTGATGACTAGCGAATTGTTTTATTAATGTTATAGTTTACTGTATCCAGCATTGCTATGTAAGCAAGATTTTACTGCGAATCGCCCTTGTTGTTTGTTGTTGTTTGTTGTTGTTGTTGTTGTTGGTGGTTGTTGGTTGTTGTTGTTGTTGTTGGTTGTTATTATCATTAGAGTTGCATAAAATCAGTACCTACATGTGAGATCTATTTCTTTAGTATTTGGGTTTTTTAACAACGATTGTATGACCAACCCCCTCTCCCCTTTTTTCTTGCCATTAATCCTTTCCAGCCTGCGCCGTAAACTCTCTCTTTATGAAAGCGGTTTGTAAAACTTTGTAGTACTAAGTTTTACAAACCGCTCTAATAATTTAAGGTTGGTGACACTTTAATGTCGGCGCTTGGACATCAGTTGCTAACAGAATTGAATGTTTATCGACCGATACCGCATGGACGAGTTGGTGAAACTGATTTCGATCAGCCGAAATGCTCTAGGAAATTTAACATTAGACATCAGACCGACGTTATGTTCGTTCTTACATAAACCCCTAATGAATTCAAATCATAAAAGCCGTAGTCGATTCTATGGCAAATATGTGACCTGTTTTAATAACCAGCTCGTTTTTTCGCCTGGGACAACGGCACTTCCACGAGAGTATGTAGTATCGTGATCTTGGCCGTTTTAAGCCGTAAATGTCGCTCATGAATCCAAAAAATGAATCCAAAAAAAAATACAATTATTCTAACGTACGGCTAATTGTTCAAGCGTGGAGAATTCCAATGAACAGTAAATACAGATGAAGTGTTTTATTAACCCCATAGATGCTGACTGTATTCCAACGTGAGCAAACAAACAACACCCAGAATCGAATGAACGTTCCACAGCATATAACTAAACAGTCCTCATAGAAGATCTGACAACGTATGCCAGATCCAATTCAATTGGCAGCTCTTCACGCAGCCATTCGATAACAATATAGTCTAGTAAATGTCATGACTGCCAAATAAAGAAAGAGGAGTAGCTACTTTGCGACAATGCATTCTCAGATCTTAGCTAGGCCGTCGAATTCAATGCTGTATTAAGTACTACGTTTTTTTTCCACTTTTTTGCCTTCGTCATTAGGCATGCGGGCTGGCGACGTGATACTCTCGATCAATGGACAAGACGTCGAATCAGTAGACCACAACCGACTAATCCAGATGATTCAGGCGTGTGGGAAGGCAATGCGTGTTGTTGTGCTGTTCGAAGACTGCGTTCGACGAGTAGCCCTTCACGTGAAGTAAGAACGCTTGCTGGCCTGAGTTACGCAATGATTAGTGATGAGCCCTGACAGTGAATGATCTTGGTACACAGGCAACAACATCTAGCTTGTTATATGACTTTATCAATCGTAGAAAATTGTTAACCATGCAGTCACAATTTTATTACCAACAACGAAGTTGTACATCTTGCGTTCGAATAAAATTGGTCATTGGCATGGGAAGTCTAATACCTGTATCAACTGGAAAAAAAGAGCAGTATTCTTACATTTTGTCGGAATTTTAATAAAATAAGCTAGCACCTTTCAGGTTAATGCAGTTGAAACGTTCATATCAACAAAAGATCCTTGAGTATAACCATTATGTAGAGGCCGAGCGCAATATGATCGAGACGTTACGAAACAAAGGTGTTAATACAGAACATCTCGTAAAAGGATCAACCGAGCTTCTGCCACTCACATCAAGTAGCCAAGACGTCCTCTTTCCGTTCCGGAAACTTTCAAGGAGCTTTAACAAGTAAGAAAAAGTACTTCAATGTATGCATTTGTGTGACATCTCATGAGTATTCAGTTATCTTTAGCCATTGTGACACATTGTTTCTCATAGATGAACGTTCGAATAATGCTAATCTGTCTAACGTGGACGCAGTGTCGCCTCAGCTGCCAAGGTAATCTATTTTCGCCATATATAGGTGTTACGACGAGGACCTTTTCATCATACGCAGCGCCAACAATTATTAATTATTTTGGTTGTTTCTGCACCTTCTAGACTAAGCGTATCGCATTCAAAATCTGAGTCGAGACTCTTGTCAGATTCAGCGTCGAACATCGCTAGCTCTTCAAGCCGTCGACCAACGCACCATCGTGATACTTCCGCGTCGTGTTCAACCCTACCGCGGCTAGGTGGGCGACGAAACTCGGCTCGTAGCTTGCCCGCATCAACAGCAGTCACTCCGGTGGGGTCCCTTGACGGACTCGAACAAGGTATTATTACTAATGATGCTGATGGGTGGTATTGCTATTGAATTCGACCGAAAGTTCAATTTCTTATCAAGGCCCAACCTCAACAAATCTGAGGTCCCTTGCCGGGTGATCTTCAGATATCTGACAGCGGCGACGTGGCCAACCAAAACAACGTGGTACATAGCACTATTATTGCTACGTATCCGCTTGACGCAATACACGTTGTGGTAAATCTACTCAGTGAGATAAGTAAATTTGTGATGGGGCGGATGAGGCAGGGACGCTTGACACTGCCGTGCCTAACGCATAGTTTGTAAAAGTTGAATTTTCTGTTGACCATGACGATTACTACCCAGTATACGAAAAGGTGTACACCAAACGACGCCATAATTATCTTCGCGTATAATCAAAAATACTTATTCAATCAAGTCATCCTTTTTGATGCGGCAACCGAACAGCTTGTGCGACAGCGGCTTTGGAGATCGATCAATAGTTTCTGGCAACTCGACACAATCTCAGCCCTACGCAATAAGCTTCGTTCGTCGATCTTCATTGGTGTTGTCTACGAAATACTTAGTGGAGATTTCTTGTGGTCTTCTGCTCCGTTTGGGTTATTTGCGTCCGGTTCGTCGACACCGGATCCATTTTTAGATTATTTTTGCCATCAGATTAGACACTGTAGCGATCCGGACCCGTGCGAGGGTGGGCCTTCATTTTGTCCAGTTAATGTGATTCGGACTTCAACAACCCAACGCAGTTCTATAACAAACATTTTGTCCGGCTGTTGCCGCGCTTATGGCCGTGTTTGTTCAATCTTTTACTGGAAGTACTCCGTTAGAAATCATTGCATTACTCTTTCTCGGGTTGTAACAATAAGGTAGGTGGAAATAAACCTTTTTGGACATGAGGAAAAAGAAAGACAAAAAGTTCCCTTAGTTCCTATTGCATCATCTACTAATCCTTTGAGGTGTTGTAAAATTGACATCATTTTACAAAAAGCATTACAAGTAAAAAAAAAAAAAAAGACGCATCCAATCCTTCACCCAATAATGAAACTATGGACAGTAAGGAACCGTCATTATTTCCTCTTTAGCAAAGAAATCGGACGTTTTAATGCGACATTAAATTCGGTGACTATTTATTGATATTAGTATTCCACCAATAATACATCGTAATTCGTTTGCTTCCTAAAAAAACCCTACTGTGATCACAATATGGGTTTGGTACGATATAGATGATATTTGCATATGTAAACTTGAAACAGGAAATTATCATCTTTTCGCTGTGCTATATTTCGGGTGTGTATATGGGTTCGTACATGTGAGGATTCGCATAAAGTTAAACCTAATGGTTTTTATTTATAAACAGAATGCAATAAGGACATGAAAAATATCAGCGAATACTTTGAGTTGTTGAGTTCCTATATAGATTTGCACAAAACGCTACCTTAGCAATAGCTTTTTATTATCAAATAATAGTCAAAATCGTCACTTTTCTGAACGGACATATTAAGTAAATGATTTCTTTGAAAATAAATAGTAGGTTGAACATTTTAATACATTGAAACGATAATAAATTGACATCATACATTATAAATTTGTAGATGTAGGCTTCTTGATGTTCTGATAAGAATATTTATATATTGCTCATCCTGGCCAAACACCGCAAGTATTTTATTTGTAGACTAAATATGCGTATTTTTTAGAAAACTACATTTACATTAATGGTATCATTAATATTATTATGAAAGTGATTACTACTTCCATCGATTTTTTACCAATGCAGTAGTAAATATTGGTAACATTTATAACATTTACTGACGAGATTGAAAACACAACAGTGAGCAAATCATCAAAAAAGGGTAGCAAACAATTTTTGTGGGCAAAAGCAAGTATTGTTTAGTACTACTTTGAATGGAGATATTCAAAGTTAAAGCCATAAATTCACTCTGTAATTAAACGTTCCTTTAGTAGCCGCAGTTGAAATGACCAAGAAACATAGGTGCGTACGAGCACCTTATAACTACGACAAAAAAAAAAAAAAAAAAAGGCTTTCTATCCGATGCCTTCCTGTTTTGGCGTTAAACTCCGGATATTTTCCTGCTCTTCTGAGCTTTCAGGTGGGGCCCACTTCAAGTCACATCGGACGTGTAGTACAGACTTTTCTGATAATGGCTCAACGGACGGTGGATTATCTTCAACCGAGGAGCTGGAAGACGAGGATGGCTCACCACCCCCTGCAAAGCCGCCCCTTCCGCCTAAAGCTAAAAACCAACGGCAACCAACGGTTGTGCCGAATCAAGGTAGCGATCGAGCTCAGGCAATGATTTCAGGAGTCGGATCAACTAGTCATGAGAGACCACCGACTTTACCGCCGAAACGCTCACAAACCCAAGCAACGTCACACCTCCGATCTGATGTGGTCACAAGACTTTAACTCCCCAATAGCCCCAAAGTGATGCGCAGAATAAACAACACTATATCAGTATCAGCATAACAAAACATAACACTGACGAACAACAATCGTGAGTAGAGCATCAACCTAATCAATACATAACAGTGGTTCGAAGTTTATTTTCTGACAACTCGAGTACAATTTTATAGAACGCATTCGTGCCCGCCAGGCCGCCCACCGCCGCCGCTGAATTTCTAGTGTGCAACATACTGCAGTGATACCTGCAGTTGTATATAACATTAAATGAGCATTAAAGAAGAGCACCATTGACGTTTTACAGCTTCGTTGCTCACGGTCGCAGACATACAAATATAGAGACACGTAGCAGGAGGAAGATACAAAAAACTGATCAGTCCGAGCGGTAAGGAAGGCTAACAGCGGGATAAAGTTCCATTTGTCAGCACAAATAAGTAATTGCACCTAAAGAAGTAGGCAGTAAAACGGAGTTTCCTTTATTAGTTGCATTTCTATTATTTCAGTCTGGTATCGTTGTTAATTGATATTTATTGTTGTTACTATTATTATTATCGTGGTTATAATTTCATCCTGCTGGCAATTTACAACCCCATAGCTCAGTTCATTACTTACTTTTTTTTGTTAAGAGCTCACCCGATTTGTCTGGCAATGCAGAACCAGTTGTTTTGTACCGCATTATTGCCGCCAGTTGAGAAAACGATTGACATTAAAAAATACTTCGAAGCTCAGAGTTTTGAAGTTTAGTTATTCAATTCAAAGATTCTTTCCCAGCTGCTGCACCTGGGACAGCTACAGCGGCCACAAAAAGGCATGCTTCAGCAAAACAATGTTTATTTATGCATCAACTGTACTATTGCAATTAGTGCTACGTCCTTCACCTTAGAGACCTCATTTATAGGCTACTGTTCGTGAATACAGTAATGTAGCGAAGGACAGTTTTTCCTGCTGACGTTTTCCAGGCACTCTTTTTCACTCAAGGTCAACAAAATCACAAGCCACATAGCTGCAGTTACAGCTACATATGTGAAATTGAATTGGCTGGTTTGCTTAACAGTACGCGAATATAAGGCATAGAGAACGCACACTATATGATTTTAATAATAATCATTATTGTTAATTATTGCACACTATATGACTAAATATTATCATTCTGTTATTGTTGTGCGTGTTTTTGTCGGTCGACTACTTAATTCATACGAGTTCACCATTTTAATTACTGTTGAATTCCTGCATTTTTTACTTCTACATATGTTACATATATGTAACAATACGAGCATGTCTTATGTATGAGAGTCTAGCACACAGTTCTACCGCACTCGAGGGCTATAGAGGAGGCATAGTTTTGTATCCAGGATCAGTAATTTCTGGACGCAAGCAACCGATTGAACTTGGTTTGCGTTAGCTGCCACTGCTTCCGTGCGATAATGATAATCGTACTGAGAAGAGATACAGGAGTCAATGAAGTATTGTAACATCATTGTATTCGATTATAACAGTAAGCATTTTGTTCATATATATATATATATATATATATATATATATATATATATATATATATATCTACAAAGAGAATCTACGACACGACATTATTAGACAGAATTAGGATAGGAAGTAGATAATTTAAGGTATAAGGACAACAGGGCTTTATATACAGGTCTTCCGCCTGAATGATTGCATCGGTGAATATGTAAAATAATGGACTCATAATCAATAGCACATGGGGTCGAAACAGATAACATTCTGTCTGTGCATACGTGTTTAGACATTGATGAATATTGCAGTTGTATACCAGCAGTGCCGTATAGCAGTTTCATAACGTAAAGCTAATGATGGCGTTGATTGTAGTCTTTAAAAACGCTATAAACAGGAAAGAGCGTAGTTCTTTGCAGAGAAAGCAGTTTAGAACACAGAGGACATGTGATACACATATTTTTCGTCTAGTCACAGGAAGAACGAAATCTAGCACGAGTTTTACGTAATCTAAGTGAGCTAAGCAGTGGTAGGTGACCACAGTTGAGGGTCTGAACGCGTATTTGCATTTCGTATCGAGCTTTTGTCGTTTACCAAGAAACAAACGAAACGAGATAAAGCTTAATAAATGATGAAGTTTTATGGAATGGCAGAAGCCTACGGTAGCGATTGACAAGCCCATTTCAGTAAATGGTTGATTAGTCGGATAAGCGAAAAGAACGAGCTTTTGAATAACGGAAACACATTTGAAAGAATAAAATCACGCTATTTAGTTTGATTCAAGAGCGATCGAGAGGAAAATCAACCGAAGAAGGAAGGCTTGTGGCAAGCTGCAGGTTGCTATTGATGGCACTAGTGTGATAAATGGTTCCATACGCACTTGAGTTAGAAAGGAATCGGAATTTTGCTAAAACGTACAAAATAAAAGAATTTAAATACATGATGTCAAAAAATAGCCTGTGCATAAGTAAGGAAGGAACATACGTGTTAGTATCGATTAGGCGAGATACTCGACAGTCGAAATGCTACATCCCATAGATCTAATAAAATGCAATGAGAAAACTCAAAACTTATTGACCATTTTCAAGTCATTGCGCGTTTATTGTTTTTTTGCATGAACGTACGGTTGGTTTGATGTGAATCTGATAACTGAGATTTCTATACACTTTTTCATACATCAGGGACAAAGAATATTCTTAAATACATGTATTTGATCTGTTAAACAATGATAACGATAGCCAATAACCTCTAGCTAATAATTTAATCTCGTAGAATGTCTATATCGACCTCTACTAGCTTACGGTAAATTAAAAAGAAGCGTAATCACTTCTGTGAGAAATTGACCTTAGCCAATGAAGTTCCTTGTCAATGAGGATAACTGCAATATAACCCATGAGTGGTACTTATTTTTTTAAGAAACCTTGACAATAGTCTACTGAAAACTCTGACTTCTTAAAAATTAGTTTCATGATTTGTTGACGCGCGTTTATAACTGTGCAGGTTTAAAAAATGTTTTAACTAAAGAATCTAAAGTAGCCAAAGGGAAAAAAGGTAGAATTTATGATATTTTTTTTTCATTTTTATTTATATATTTATAATTATGATAATAATAATAATTTGGAAATAAGTATTATCGATCAGGCGATTCCAGTATCAATCTCATGAAAGCCTCAAAAACAACAGTTTTAGTTCGATCATACACTGATGATCTTGTGCTCAGGTTTAATAGGCATGTTTCATCATGGCTTGAAATCTATTCTGCTAACCTGCATTTTTACGTATCTGAAGTAATTAGAAGGAATTGATCTAGTAGAAACAATACGTAATTTTAAAATATCATCCGCCTGGTGAGGCTATGCCCTTAGCCAAACACAAAATATCATACATTTTTATACTAAATATTTAAAGCCAGAAACAGATGTAAACGGCACATTTATTGTTGCATCGATACGGCTTAAAACTGTTATAATCACATTTGACAACGCAGAATACATATTATACACGTAAGTTTGTTGACATTAATAGCTTTAAGTTTACACTAAACTGGCTACTGTGCCGTTAACGCTTCTTGACAAGCTTTTTAAAGTCGCTGCTCTCTGTGGGGACTGAGCCACTAGTGTTGTATCGGGTCCAGTGAAGCTCTTTCCAAACTTCCTCGTCTGCGGGATTTAACCTAAGAGCCCTTTGAAAGGCTTTTAAGGCAAGGTGAGGCTCTCCAAAAACTAACAAAGCCCGAGCGTGTGTATGGTGCGCCTCCCACCATAGCGGATTTAGCTTGATAGAGGCATCACAGCAACGAATCGCATCGTAATCTCGACGCAACTCCATGAGGATCTGGAAGTGGTTAATATAAGTTGTCAAAAACAATAATACAGTAATGTACTTGCTTGGTGACAACTACGGCAGTTGTATAGCCATAGTTCAAAGCCACTCGTAGAGATACTATAATTGTTAAGCGTAGTATCTATTAACACTGATTGCAACATTTAGAAACCTTCGCAACGTATCTAAATTGCTGCATTGTAAAAAAAGACGACAGTCCAAAAAGCGAAGGCAAAACCAAAATAAATTAAAGTTTAATTTGGAAAGGTCCTCGTGATTCAATTTAAAAACAAAAGCGTACCTGAGCCTTCATTTCGAAAACTTTTTCATCACATCTTCGCGCCAACAGCTCATCGATGAGCCCCAATGCAGAACCCCATAGTTCCTTCTGGCACATGGAGTCTATGCGATCGACAGTTATGCGAAATTCTTCATCGGTGATTAAGTTAACCCTTTTACGACTTCCGCGTCCAATATGACGGTTCGATGACACAAAATTTTTGTCGCCAACGGCCTGACCACGTTCTTCGTAGGAACGATAGTTCTTAAATTCCATGAAGTCCATCGGAACAGTGTCCTCCTCATCATTGTCATTGGAAATCCAACACGATACATTCAGACGAGGTGCCCGTCTTTTCCAAATTGAAGAACCCTGAACTGATGACATGGCAGCTTCGACCACCATAATGACGTCGATTGGAAAGACTGATAAATGTTCCACTACTTTAACTAAGTATCTTATCAGAAGTTAAACAAAAATCAAAAACGTATGTGGCTTGAAAACGAGTATGCTCAGAGTGGAATTTTCGCATGTGACACAATATTTTCGGGAGGCCGCGGTATAGAATAAAAAAAAGCCTTCTTGTTAAATGGATCATACTGAAATGCAAGCCAAGTAACCTTGTAAATTCGTAATCTTAATCGAACTTTCAAAGATTTGTAGGCAGCTACTTTTTTTTTTCTAAGTGCATACCGTGCTGTCAGGAATAATTATCAGGACAGTACACTTCGACACCCATGCCTCAATTTTCCGCACACAAAAAGGCAACACAATTTATTGTTTTCTAAATTTCTTATACATTTTTGTCATTTCGAATCACAGTATACATTTTAGGGTCGTTGGTTGATATTTTATAGGTAGCCTTTAATTGTAAGAAACGAATGGTCAAACGTAATATAAAGCTCACAGCATAGAGCTCAAAAAAAATTTCGTGGAACTCCAAAGGCTTATTGCTTTATTGAGACACGGAATCTTCGACCCTGACATATACGTGAATCCGAAGTGGAAATCGGTTTGGCCTTTTTAAAACTTCCTTCTCTAGGATATCCAAGTTATGTGTGTGAATCTAAGCTAAAAATTTCGCCTTTACATATGATACTGCACCTTCTTCGTTATTTCCCAATCACTCTCATTACACAACCTTGTTATTAAAGGAAAAATTCTCAACAAACAGAACAATTCACAATATAACACCACCCATCCTCGACTAGCTAAGCCAGCACTGTGTACAGGGGTAACAAGGATGTCACAGGTGCATACTGAATTAAAACAATCGATTTGCGTAGCAGTTTCGGCACTATACCTCGTAATTTTCAAGAAAAAGCACGATAAGTGTTTACAGTCACCGCCCACTAATTAAATTACGGATACAGTAAAGACTGAAATTTAGACGCCATTGTTACTGTCTTAAATTGCCTCTAAAGTCCTATCTTCTATAGAAATACCAAATACAGCCTTTTAATATAGCTACGTGACAAACACAACTTACAGTACCATTTCCATTTTCTACACTTGGCTATATTTTTCCGAAGTCAATGTTTCAGTTACATGAAAATATGAACTACGTTTCTATTTATGAGAAAGCACAATTATTTCCAAACAAGTCTGGCTACTATCGTAATATCGGGTTAGAGATTAAGCCACGGGAATAATAACAAGAGAGCTAGTTCTTTAAAATCTTCACTAGTGTGTTAAACATTTTATACCAGAACATGCCGCCCCCTATTTCGCGAAGTATACGAAATAGCAAACAAAAAATAACATCACCACCATTTGTAATTAGAAACCAATTTTCAATAATAAAAAAAAACAATAAAAAAAAAAGAAAAAACAGTTAGCCATACCTTATATTTCTTTTAGAGTACTCGCCAACGCTGGATCTGTACTTATTATAATAAATAATTTGGAATTTTAACGCACGAATACTCACTAAACAATCTTTGTTTTTGAACTATCAGCTGGTTATGCGACCCTCTCCATAAAATATAAGAGACGGCACACGCGCAACATTGTCAGCCCAGGAGAGTAGGGAGTTCAAACTTCGCGGGCTCCGCTTTTCTCTCCTTTTCAAATTAATTTGCAAAAGCACAAGGTCAGCAATTATGTGTTAATTCTGTCATCGCCATTATAAATGGAGATATGAGCCCACATGTTAGTCACGAAACTCAATAAATCGACAAACGAATAAAGGGCCTTAACACGAAGAGAACGGTCCGTCAGAGTGGCCGCCACGTTGATTTGTGGGAATTCAAAAATTAAATTCTCGTTGTGTAGTATTTACTGCTACCAGATCTTGTGCTCACTGTTTAAGAAAATTGAATCCTTTGTGCGCCATGTGAATTTCTGAGATAATTCTATATCTCTAAAATAAGGTGACCCTTATTAGTTAAAAGTGATTCAACGCTAGCCTCCGCTGAAGTAAGTTTTTTTTTATCAACGTTTGCTTTGAAATTGTCTAGACTGCTAGTAGAATCCTATGCGTTACACGGTACGTTCGGTACTCTTTTTGGCAGATTAGTTGTATTTTTTCAAATAAATGCAATACAAACTCGTGTATATATGTTGCAAAGAAGCATGAGATTAATTTATCGTTCTTACGGCAGCACTGCTACAAGCGTGTACAGTACAGATTCCAATTTTAATAATTCAATAAACATCGGCCTACATTTATGAATTCAACAGACAAACATCACGTCCAAACATTATTTTGTTACTGTAAGCACAGGGAGATACTCTTCATAAAACTGTAACCACTTAATTTTAGTTTTAATTGTAGGTTGTAATTCTTATTTCAGTGTTTTTAGAAAATAGACCATTTGCAACAACACTCGTTTGGCTTGCGCAGTAAACATGGTAGCATAAGGTGAAAAGGTATACAAGAATAAAATTATGAGCCCAATAGTATACCAACAATTTAGTGTATTTCTTAAATGTTTATGGTAAATAAAGCTGAAATTGCACTAACGTTCGATCCTCGTACTTGCGTAACTTTTCAGATGGCATTACGAATTGAGGCAAATCCAATTTCGGGAAGCTGCATTGTAGAAAAGCTGCACGCTGATGGAAGCATCGCATCTCGCCAATCGTTTCGTAACGTCACAGCTTCAATTTGTAGAAATGCTTTGAAGGACGTTATGGTGAGAGATAACGCTTTAACCTTGACCCATGATCATGTTGTGGTGTTCCGGTAGCTTTTCAATACTGCTTGAGAATAGGGCTCTTTTTTCAAGCATTGTCTGCTCTATAGAGCAGAACGTCGTATCAAATAGAGCCCCACGTAAAATGAGATTGCTATTGTGCACATGAGCGTCTATAAATGCATAGATATGAAACCGGGTTATCCATACAAGGATCAAAATACTATCACAAGAATGCTCACGCTTAGACTATCCTAAGTCATTATTTGATCACTTTTAATTTAATGACACACGTTGCACAGAACAATTCAATCGTCATTATCATTTGTCTTACAGAAAAACCAAAGGGGTTATTCTTAACCATTTTTTTCTACTGAACCAGCTTTTTTACAGCGTAAATTTCTAACAGGTTGGTGTGTCTTTTAGGTGCGCATAGAAGCTCAAAAAATGGCAAAACTGCTTATACTTCCTATTGTAAGCGACAATGTGACTATTCATCGAAAATTCGTCAAAGATGGCAAAATGACCCTAGCTTTCAAGAAGCAGCTAATCCGGGTGATGTTTTCAAACTGTGCGGCCAGCACGCTGTCAACTTTCGTGAAAATGCTTATTATAAAAACCACTGTAATCACACCAGATAGACCGAAAATTGCCCTGCGCGAGAAACAGCTGCAACAGAATCAAGGAATAGAAAATATCTCACCCCTGCTTGTAACCCGTGGTGGTGCTTTGGTTCGTAAAGGGGGAGCCTCTCCATTGAAAACACCGAACTCGAAACGAATTAGAACAATCAGTGCAAACGATAAAGAGACCTGCGGTCCCGTAGGGCGCATGTTACACGCGATGCCGATTTCTCTCTCTAAAGAACAACGCGAAGTTTTGGCTTTGGTGAAAAGTGGCGCATCTATATTTTTTACTGGTTCTGCGGGAACCGGTAAGACCTTCTTGTTGAGACGAATTATCAGCTCACTTTCGCCCAATTCTACGTTCGTTACCGCGAGTACCGGTATTGCTGCCAGCCATTTAGGAGGCTCAACAGTGCATTCTTTTGCCGGTAGGTCCATATAGCAAAAATAGCTTTCATTCAGTAAATAGTTTATCGCAAAAATGGTTTTCTTTAGCGTATGGTTCGAGTACACTGTTAGCGCTATATTTTGCTGCTTGAAGAAAGTCATAACTTACTTGCTATGCTCCAGGAATCGGCTTTGGAGGTGCAACCGTTTCTTCTTTAGCAGAAAAGACCCGTAAGAGCCCTGCAATGACAAACTGGAAACGATGTCGACATCTAATTATTGATGAGATCTCACTGTTGGATGGGACTTATTTTGAAAAACTCGAGGCGGTGGCGCGTATCCTTAAGAATACTGACAAGCCGTTTGGTGGAATTCAGGTTATCTTATCTGGAGATTTCTTCCAGTTGCCACCCGTAAGTAAAACAGGGCAGAGAAAGTTTGTGTTCCAGACCAAATGTTGGAACGACGTTATAAACAAGATCTACGAATTAAAAGAAGTTCATCGACAGAAAGACCGCCAATTCGTCTCAATCTTGCAGGAGATTCGCATGGGAAGGTAAGCTAAGGTTTTTTCGCCACTACTGAGTGCAGATTTTAGATACGCTGGTGAAAAAACTCAAAAAAGGTTTACACGAAATGACTGTGAAGCTATTTTTGGCGAATCCAAGCTGCTTACGGAAAGCTCTCTAACACTTTATATCCGTTAGTCACGGTGTGGTTATTTAATTATGCGATTACCATTGTAACGCAAAGTTTGACTCCGCTAAAGGCACAAGCTGCTATTTCTATATTCAATTATAGTGTGCTCCTCAATTTTAGGTGTTCTGACGACAGTGCCAAAACCCTAATAAGTACTGTACTAAACAAGGTGGACGGTGATGGAATCCTTGCGACAAAACTGTCAACACACAACGTCGACGTAGATGCCCTCAACGAACAGTTTTTCAGACGGCTGCCGGGAGAAACGAAGGTTTTCAAGTCCAGCGACTCTGTTGAAAGCATGAAGATATTTCTAGATAGTCATTTGCCTATTCAGGATGTTTTGCGCCTGAAGGTTGGCGCCCAGGTTATGCTAGTAAAGAATACGAAAGTAGCTGATGGTTTGGCTAACGGAAGTCGGGGTGTGGTAACTGGGTTCGATAAAGTTGGACTGCCTATAGTTAAGTTCAGGAGAGGAATTACAACGTCGATCGGACCTGAAAAATGGACAATTACTGGATCAGGAGGTGCTTCGTTCAGTAGAAAACAGATTCCACTCAAGCTGGCTTGGGCTATGAGTATACATAAAAGTCAGGGCTTGACACTTGATGCAGTTGAGATCAGTTTGGCCAAGGTTTTTGAGTCGGGGCAGGCGTATGTCGCCCTTTCGCGTGCATCAAGCTTGCAAGGCCTTAAGGTGCTTGATTTCAAGCCCTCAGCAGTCCGCGCCGACCCACAGGTCATCGAATTCTACAGTCGAATCAGTCGAAACGGTGCCTAAGTTTGCCTGGTAAACGGACCGCTGACGAAGGGTGACATGGGCTAAGCAAAAGCCTAAGTAAACATTGTACGTCGTTGTGCGAGTACAATACGGGTTGTGTCTCTCATTGTTCGTGCATCATACTGACAGAACGTTTAGTAGTGTGGCCGTATTGAGCATACAATTCACTGGATTAGGAGGACAAGGACACAGGATGGATTACAGTCGATTATACAACATAGGAAACGTATTGGTACGGCTTCGACAATCGAAGCATAGAATCATTACAAGTTCATAAGTCATATCTCCCCATCATGTACATATATACAGGCTTATAAAATAATTACTGACTGGTCTATATGAGAAAAACAAATAGAAAGCGCTAAGTGAATGAATTATGGGAAGCGTTCGTCTACGCTCTTGACTCTTTTCCCGTATTACGTATTCGTGTACTGGCAATGAACTTCCAAGTGTGCAAATTATATGGACTTAATCATATATTAGAAGGACATTTCGACGAGAAAATCACGTTAAAGTTTTAGGCGAAAGCTAACTAGGGAGGAATTTTCTCCTACATACGTGTAGATTTACAACTTACATGCGACAATTATTGCAATTTACGTGCGACATTTATTAAAACTGCCGTTTTCAATCGCTTTCACCTAGAAATGATGAAAATTTATGAAATCCGGAGTTTCTATGTAATGCAACAAAATTCACTGATGGTTATGTTTTGCACAATACATACTGTCACAAATAATCATATAAAGACAAACACTAATAGTCATCGCAACGGTTGCTAATAAAAAAAAATACTCTATTAGCTTATTTTTACGTGAACGTATCTGGTTTTTACTTTGTTTTATTTGATTCTGCTATCAAACAGATTGGTACTTTATTGTTCTCTAAGCCACTGGCATAATCCAAATCCGATCTTTGTAGAAAAGTGCATCACATCGTTTCACACAGTCGATAATTTTGCCATTAAAGGTAAATTGGCATTAGTAGCCATGATAAACGATACGTGATTCGGTTCGAACCCACTATAAGCTTGCTGCGGAACTCACTTTGGAAGACGCACCCACGGACAGAAATTGGTTATTAGCAATGCTATTCTCATTCAGTTGTTTACATAGATTGTGCCGATTAATAAACACAGGCCACAGGGGCTACAACATTGCATATTGTTATAGGAGCATCGCTTTTCTAGAACAGTACGATTATCCTAACATCCGATCAAGCCAAAAAAGTTCTATGGTCAACAGTAAATCATATGATTTAGCCACAGACGCCAGTAAGTAGTGAAACATAGCCCTCATATTATGAATTTATTGAATCTGATGATTATCGAATTCGTAGCATACAATCAACGAGATGAGAACGACAAGTGTTATCGTGGGTGCTGGAAGTGACGGCGCGCAATTCTCAACCGCATCCACCACGACCACAGCGCTTCTTCGTTGGTCTCCAACCGCAAGAACCGCCGCTTCCCATTAACGGATTGTAGTCATCACCCCTCAGTGATGAAGTACCTGCGTTATGCGAGCTGGGCGGTCGCGCTTTGTTTATGTCGAGCAGACGCTCCTTTCGTTCAAGTTTCTCTTTGCGTTTTTGCTCTTCTCTCTCCTTTAAGCACGTACCACCAAAAAATAGAAAATGAAAAGACAAAACAACACAAAACTTAGACAGTAGAAATTAAAATTCCAACACGATACTAACGGAACTGTCAGGCCTAATCTATAATGTTTCTATGAGCTCATTACAGCCTTACGGATATAGATGAGAAAGAGGACGAAGCAAACGTATTCTATCAATTTTCTGCCAAGTAACTACAATTTACCTAAACACAGCTTTATAGTATTAAGTAAGTAACTAGACAGCAATAATTGTATCCATCATGATAGAACGAAGTCTAACATTTTAGGCGATTATTGTTATAGCCATGTGAATCGTACGATTTCTCTATAAAAGCGTGAGCAAGGTAGAAAATAATCAAGCCAACTTTTATTGAAAACATAGAAAAGTTCTTCCTAAGGAAACATTGCAGTAAAGTGTATATATTACGCATCATCGAATCAATGTCACAGATGTTTGTAAATAATAAAGGTCATACTACTTGAAACAGAACTATATTTCAATTTATATAGTTCTCCACTCCAAAAGTAGTCAACCACTTAACTGGTTTAGATGTTTCCTTCCACTATTACAAAAACAGCAGTTTTGTTCCTGCGTCTGCCTCAGATACACAAAGCAATAACGGTAGTTTGAAATATCCTCGTAAATAGTTTACCGTTCACTTTTATATCGTCACAGGGCGTTTTTTGTTAATTAACTATTTAAATCTGGTGGACTGTCACGGACAACCTAAGCGACAGTGGGGTACCCAAGTCAATGATAGCAAGTAAAGTTTGCTAGGTCATGTTACTCTATGAAATTATTGTATATTTTGTAGCTTGGTCAGTGGATTTACTACAACTCTATTGCCTACTCACCTTCATTTTAGCGCGGTTCACCTCGGCATTACGTTCCGCTTCTTCGATTAGACGTCTTCGAGCTTCTAAAATGTGTCTCCTTTGAGCATCGTCATCTCCCGATGTATTCTGGGGGGGTAAGGTAGCTCTTTCCGTTCTGAATAATCCAAACATAAATCCACTAGAAGGCATGCAGAGCCTATGTGATGATTTTTTATAAAGGTACACTACGAACAAAACGACCCCGATAATGAGCCATTCTCTAGGCCCAAGAAGCCCGTCAGCCTCTTCGCCGTAGTCGTCCTGCATGGCGGTTCTTCTAGTTCATTGCAAGAACCAATTCAAACACTGAAATCACCATTCCTATATTTGATCAAAGGCTAATGGCAGCTCTTAGTATAATCTGTGTGGAATCTAACCATGTGGAGATGACTAGCTTAAATGTGAATTGCGGTGTAAATAAGTTCACAAATGGCAAAAGACTCTAGTTGCTTTCCTGATCACCCACAGCTGACTGCTGGCTCTGCACAGGCGATATACACACAGTAGTACGTCGGATCAACAAACGTCAAATCAATTCTCCCGCTAAATTTGGCGGGGAAAATGGCCAAACGTCAGTGACTACACGCATAACGATCGTGTTTTTTTGGGCAAATTATGTTCAGGTCTTTTTCGGTAGACACATCTTATCTACTTGGTGGCACGTGTTGGCTGTTCAAGCAGTATGCTGTTTTCGTTGTGTATTTTTTTGGTCCTTTTTTGCTATATTTGTTGAAGCCAGTACTTCGGTGCAGCACCGATGACTGCTAATAGTAAGAAAAGGCTGGTAATCAACGGAATGCAGTCACCAGCGCTACCTGATTGTCGTAGGCGGCTATAGGATTTCAGTCTGTCGTGTTCGACTTGCGGGGCGGGCTCAGCGAGACAACAGCCCAAATGCCCAGATTGTTCCACGTGCTTTTCAGCTGGGCTTCAGTCGCGTCGGGTTATCTTCCAAAGGCGTTTCTATTCTTGCTGATTATTGTACTGAGCGCCGCTCACGGGGTGAGTGCTTTACCTAGATTTGCTGACAGATATCCGAAACTATTCCGTGGGAATTGCAATGAAGTGATTGGGAACACCAAGTTAACAGCATGTAAGCAGTATTTTAACAGAATTATGCGCGTTGTATGTATTAACGTGTGGAAAACTACTCAATGTGTTCTCTATATCGTCTGTTACGCTCGCATAGAGTTGACGATATCATTTAGATGCGTCACGTGGGCACTGTGTTGTAAGTTTTATATTCCAATGGTGATTAATGTACTTAAAAACATCAACAACTTAACATATTTTTATTATATGGAAAAACCTTAAGCTGCCATAGAATCATATTCGGATATGAGACAATTGACAGCATCGTTGCAGGGAGGTAATGAGATTAATCACGGCTTGCTTCTGGTTTAGCAGACCCTGTAGAAGATGGGTCGTTCGAAATCGAAAGTGGGCAATGGCAAATCTACCATTACCGCTAAAACAAGCAACAGTGGCCAACAGCTGACATTTAATACTGAATTGGGTCAACATATCCTCAAGAACCCACTTGTCATTCAGTCAATAGTCGAAAAAGCAGCAGTACGGAGTACCGATGTGGTTCTCGAAATCGGTCCTGGTACAGGTGAGCAGGCAATTAGGTTTGATGTAAGGCTTATTAAAATCGAAGAACGTTTTTTTTATGGATGCGGGATATTACCTGAAGCTATGCTCGATTCATTTCCCGGTGTCTCAATGGAGAATAGACTCAGGATAAATTTAATCAATGGAGTATTTTTTCCATTCCACAGTATTTGGAAATAATTTAAATAAATGTGGAGTGCAATAGATGTCAAGCTTTGCTGTTGACTTTAGTTTAGTCACAGAGATTTTGGGGACATCTTAAATTTATGCTTAAAATATCACTTAATGAGTTTTACTTTAATTTACTTTAATGTGTAAACTCAAGTAGAGGAGAAAGAACAGATTTTGCCTTGAGTTCTCTGAATAACATGTTTAACTGTTTTTTTACCAGGTACGCTTGCAGCATTTTTTTATACATACCTTATACATACCTGAATATGCGCGAACTAGCAGTTTGCTTGGGTACTGTATGTGTAACATCTGCGTCCTCAATTAATTGCTCCGCACAGGTAACATGACAGTTCGTCTCCTAGAAAAAGCCAAAAAAGTGATAGCCTGTGAGGTTGACCCCCGGATGGTTGCCGAACTGCAGAAACGCGTACAGTGTACTCCACTTCAGCCCAAGTTGCAGATCATTGTGGGCGACGTCATCAAAAACAACCTTCCATTCTTCGACCTTTGTGTGGCTAACATGCCCTATCAAATATCGTCTCCCTTCGTTTTTAAGTTGCTTCTCCATCGACCATTCTTCCGCTGCGCCGTTCTTATGTTTCAGAAGGAATTCGCGGAGCGATTAGTCGCCAAGCCTGGAGACAAACTATATTGCAGGTGAGGCGACTGAAGGCGACTTATGATCATAGTATGGCAGGCAATGGAATTTCAGTGCAAGAAAACTTAATTATAGTAAGTTGTCTCGCATTTAACTCAACAATGCTTAACAACAATTAATTAATGTTGACGTCACATATGTTAGGCGTATTGCAAAATTTGACGCTTATTTTTTTTGTCATTTTTTAACATTTCAAAGGTTATCGGTCAATACCCAACTTCTGGCCCGGATTGACATTATAATGAAGGTCGGCAAGAATAATTTCCGACCTCCACCAAAGGTTGAATCTGCTGTTGTTCGCCTTGAACCTCGGAACCCGCCCCCGAACATTGATTATGCCTCATGGGATGGTCTGCTCCGGATTTGTTTTGTTAGGAAAAACAAAACTCTTTCGGCCAGCTTTAACCAAACTTCAATTCTTCAC
This sequence comes from Varroa jacobsoni, assembly GCF_002532875.2. NCBI lineage: Eukaryota > Metazoa > Arthropoda > Arachnida > Mesostigmata > Varroidae > Varroa > Varroa jacobsoni. Next base: position 373,559 of record NW_019214323.1, read on the forward strand.
ATGCTTGAGAAAAACTATATAGCAGTGGCCGCACTGAAAGGCAGTGGTGGAATTCCTACGAACTTTTTAATCAAGGAGCTAGTCAGCGAATGCCTAGGTGCCTATGCACAGAAACGTGCCAGACAATTAGATCTCGACGACTTCCTTCAGTTGTTGCTCAACTTTACGAGCAAAGGTATTCATTTCAACATGATCTAAGTCTGTTATGATCTGAAGGTTATATTAGGCTAGCTTATGGAGATTATGGCGAACGAAAAATTATACGCGCAATCATGCACAACCTGCTGCAATTCCAATTGTGTCATACAAAAAAGTTCGTTACTCCCTGCGGCTACCACTTCATGTGACCATTCGTTATGATTCGTGTTGTAGATCTAAGCAGGAAGCAAATTAGAGTGAATAAATACAAATACCAGGGTTGCTGTCGACGTTCTACTTGTACATATGTTTGTGTTTATTTACATTTACAAGTATTTGTATCATGTATTATTCTTATACATACATTTAAATTATGGGTAATATTACGATTAATAAATATAATAAAAGACTCGATATTGCTGTTACTGTTGATTGTATTTTAGATGTGCACATGTGGGTGTTATCATGAAACTGCTAATGGTATCCATTACACGAACCATTAGGACTTACAGCTTAGATAATTTGCAGTAAAAGAACATGTCAGAAAGAAAGGACAAGGGTTCTACTATCAAGCTTTACCATAACGGGTATAAGGGTATGAAGTAGATACAAGAGTTAAAACCAATATGTTATCAGAGTGCGCAGAAGGTCGCAAAATCAGCTTGTTTGACAATACTAATAGAAATACATCATACCAATCGCATCGCTAGAAGGACCGTCCAGTCTTTCATTACCTGCTTTCATAGGTTCTTTTACACCGTGAAGGGAATTTAAGGCGGCAGTCGACGGATCTGAATTTGTGAAAATGAAAGAATGAAGTTTTGCCATCCGATTATGATGTCGTCCCAGATAAGAACTTATGATATTGACAATTGACGCGACGAATGTAGAAAGAGCGGTTTCGCTGCTTGAAATAAAAGTCCTAGCTTTTCGGAGTGACTATTTAGGCGTTTTTAGCCGCCCTATAAGTATACTGTTCAAAAGGATAGAGCATATATGAATTCACGTACTGTACGTATCCGTATGACATGTTGATGCTATTTTACTAGGTCTAGCTATTGCATATTTAGAAAAATATTTGGGTTCACATATTTACTCATTTCAACTTCTTCCGAGCATTCTCACACGTACTATCCTCTACACCTGACATATTTTCAGATTTATAATTGTTCTCAGTAGAAGGACAAAGCCTTGAGTATCTTTATCAGAGTGTTTACGGTGTGAAATATCGCGTTTTAGTATTAACTGAAGAACTATCATTGCTTGCACCGCAACAGCTGTTTGTGAGTAAAAAACTGTTTCTAACTGTTTGATATTAGATATTGAGCGTTTGATTTGGCGTGACTTTGCGTCGAAAACATCCTCCTTAAATAATAATAAATAATTAGTGGGGATTTTCTGCAACGCATCTTACCTTCATTATTAATAGAGATTAAATTATCGGTATAAAACAAGTATTGATATTCAAACCACGCCTTAAAAATGTAGACAGTTTTTGTTTTTGAATTGGGTAGGTTCTCTTATATACGGTAGGGATATATCTTAAGCATGTCTGTCTGAGGTCAATTGCAGGCCCAAAAAAAACCTGAAATTCTGGTATCCTGTGAGGCTATGCGGTGTTTTTAGATCTGTCCATCTTTGGGTTAGTTGCGCCTCGGGCTCGTATTTATTTTCTTCCTATTAATAGGACAGTGGAGTCGGTAGGCTGAAAATAACGAGATTAAAGTTGATTGAACCTGATTTCAGTGTAGATGTATCTGTGTGGAACGACAGAATTTTAACAGCTGGTGGCGGGTTTTTTACCAAGGCCGAATTATTATCATGATTATAAGCCAACATGAAGAGGATTCCTTAAGACGAATAAGCGCGAATTGAGATACCGATAACGAATTTGTAAAGAGGCCACACACTCGCAAAGAGAAGAAGTTCGTACTGAGCGCAGGGTTCCGAATATACGCATATTTTTTGCAAAGCCTACTTTTTGCGTGTATTGTTTCAATTTAGTAACTTTAGGCAATGTAAAAGGATGTGAATCTGAATCCACGAGGCAGAAATTATATGTGTGTACGGTATTTAGCTCCACGTGTCTTGGAAACAATAATTTCAAATACTTCAAAAGTAATAGCCTACAAAAGCAACAACTTACAATCTTTCAGAAGTAATCATTGCAAGAGGCAGTACAAGAAAACGAAACAGTCGCTTGTTTACCTATACATTTTGAGTTTCACATTACCCTGAAACGAGATGAATTACGCACGCATAGCAGTATGTATAACCACAACTCCTCATAGCTCCGTAAAAAAATTCCTGTTTGCTTAAGCTGGAGTGTTGAATGAATTTCTCCTTAACGCTCCAAACACAGTCGCAAGAATAATATTGATAGATGTACTAGATCACCTAAGAAGCACAGGGAAGTCAATGCCATCTGAATCTTTCCCCGGAAATTTCAGTTTTCATTTGATCCCCATATATACTAACAACTAAAACATAACGTTTCATGGGACTCCAAAGAGTTAGCGACTCTCCGGAGTGAGAGTCGCTAAAGAAAAAACAAATGTTTTTTTGCATTTCCCAGTTATCCAAAGTTTGCCAGCACCTGTCAATAAATCCAAAAGTTCGCGCCACTTACGTCGTCTGCTTGCTCCGTCGAGTCCAACTAGCTGCCGTTTTTGGTATGTGCGTCATTTCCGACAACTCCTAATACACCGATCGGCAAACCAACACATGTACTTCACCGAAACAGATCGTTTAAGGACTCCGTTGTTATATTTACGTTCTATCCTGGCTTTGTCTGTCTGGCAATCTATGGGCAAGATACGCTGAGCTTTGACGATGCTCGTTATCGACGTTGATGACTATCCGCATATGTGATGACCCTATACCTGCTCGAGTAACAGTGCCTAGCGAACGCTACTAATGCTATTCTCTGCTGCCACAAATATCGTTGCTTAATTTCTCTGTGTTCACGCGTGTGTGTGTGTGTGTATGCACGCGTGTGTGTGTATGTGTACGTATGTATGTATTTGTGTTGAACGGGTGATAACCTATTGTGTGTGTGTGGACAGAATTACCAGGGCCCAGGGTTCTTTTGCTGCACAACTGCAGCCGTTCTTTTGGAGGCCATTGTGAGCCCCTCGATTTATCGGGTATGTATCCACAGTGCTACTGGCATTCTCTGCTAGTTGTCGCGGAACGGTTACACCAGTAGCTAATTAGTGGTACAAACTTGTGAAGATTTGCAAGACACCGAGCGTCCAAGGACCGCCAGGCCAGAAGGGGTACGTAGTCGTGGTCTCCAGAGGTTGGCTAACTTCTTTAGATATGCGGTAGCTTCTACTGTCGTAGGAGTTACGCCGCCTCTGTTATTTTGTCAGGTGCTATGGCTCTCGTTATGGCTGTTGCAAAGTCGAGCGTTCCTTGTCATCGAAACAGCGATTCAGCAGCCACTTTGTGAATACTGACAGTGTGTATTTACCCTAAATTTCATTAGAGTACGAATTACTACTGTGCATTATATGCACAGGAAAATCACGAAAAACGTTATTCAATTCAACAAATCCGACCTGGCTAACTGTCGAGTGCAATAGACTGGGTGGCGTAAAGTAAATTCGCCTGTGGCGGTGCCTTATTACCATTTGTATTATTTTTATTATTACGCTATAATTTCTCTCCGTGACGCGCTAAAAAAATTGTAACAGGCAGATCGTTTGTCAACACGGCAATGCAAGTTATGAGACATTGCTAAACATTGATATATCAAGCCAAAAGATCTGTAGTTTGTTTGTCTGTTTGATAGCAAATTCTGAAGGGTCTGATATAAAAAGTAATAACTCACTAGTTCTCTGAATCTATCGGTATCTCTATCCAAATATCGTATTTCTATATCATAATAGTTACTGTCTATAATACTGGTTTGCGGTCGGAATGTGTCGCAGAAAGACGAGTAACTGTTCATGAAACACGTTTCTGTTTTTATCAGGAATGGGTAGCCTTGAATCCTTTTGACGACATTTTGGTATTTGTTGAACTCTAGGAACTAAGCTTTGTCTCGGTCAGGATAATGGTAGGAGTTTGGAGATATATAAACCTCTGTGCGGAATTTTAAAACAAACAACAATAAATGTGTGAACTATTAATGGGCAATAACTTCGTAACACATATATGTGTCACACAAATCGCTTCGTGATTCGATGACGGTGTGGTTCGTCGGCTAACTAGAAAACGCCGACGATACGATTTTAGTTACGGCAAAATAAACACGAGAACAGTACGATAGAAAGAAGTTCTGCTATGTACTACGACGAAGCTGTTCCTCGCACTTTTTCAATTTACTAAAGTCTATCACACTGTAAATGGAATTAAGATGAGCGCCTTATTTACACCTTGCTTCTTAATGTGGCTTGTTTTATCATTGGTCGCCCCATTTGAACTTTGCTTTCCGGCAATTTGAATGTAGTCTTTCGATGCTGAGTTAAGGAAGAACCTGTGTATATGGTGTAAGCAAGGCTCTTCTGTGCTAAAGGGCCTTGCGGCTATATCCAGTTCGGTAGGATTTATCCAGAATGTATTTCGATGCCGTATCATCGAAACCTATCTGATGATCAGAGTTTCGAGCAAGTATGTTTCTGAAATAGAGTTTCACTAGATGTGTATATACAAACGTTCGATTCGCGGGTATACATTGGTTCAGATCGCTTTGAGTAACGTGCAGACCATTGTCTTCGTCGCGGTTTTCGGGTTTCGGTTACCGGTAGAAACTGTACTATCAATTACACGGCTCTATTGATTAGGCACATGATCGTGGGTCGCATTCATTTGGATCTGTGATTCATCATAATCACCTGAAGGAGCACTTCGTTGTAGCAGTGGTTACCTGATATAAGAAATAAGTATGAATAAGCCAATTTTCGCTTCGACCAAGTTTGCTAATTGATTTGATAACCCTTCCTTGCGACCGGCGGACTTTTCGATATTTTGGGTTGGTTTTTTGCAAAGAAGAATTCCTTCTCAATTTCATATCTTTGTTGATAATAAACAAACCAATATCCGAATAACTTCGTTAGAAAAATTTGTTAACATCTAGACATAACAAAATCAACATTTTTCTTAAGATAATAGCGTAAATAGTGTATAAAGTGATCATAATTATAGAATTTAGAGATATATGCCTCATAAATGTTACGCGAGTTGTTAACATTGCGACTCTTGTAGGTCCGTAAGTGATTAGCTCGCCCTCTACTGTTGTGATTGTCGAGGACCCAGCGTATAAATAAAAGTAATTTGTAATGATCGGACCATATTAGATAACTAAATAAATCCATTGGTCTTTAGCAGTGGCAAATTTAAATGATGCGTACTGTTTTATAGTAGGTAGTACCCGAAATAATTTAATAATGCGTTTTGAATATAAAAAAAACAGACATGTGAGGTCTTTAACTTATGTATTAAAATAACGTTCGCGAGTTCCTCCAGAGTCCTACAACAGACATTGCAATAGATGATTTTGTTGGCTGTTAGCTAAACAAAAGTCCTCGTATTTGTTCACAATAAGTTAACTTATTGCACACATATAAATGTACTAGATTATCCTTTCAATACAGCCGTTTTTCTTTAAAGATGGCTTCCATTATATGAATAACTAAAAATGTAACTCGCGATTGACTTTTCAGGTGTCGACGAAGTCGACACCCTGCGTCGACCTCTGCGATCGCGATGGATAAATTTGTCGTTGACATCGACGCTGTCTTGGACGAGTTCGAGCAGCTTGAGAGTAGGGATCATCCGCCTGACCCCATGAACTCTGCTCCTACACAGACATCACCTGATCCTGCAGTACGAACAACTCAGGTACCGTTTTCGGCGCCAAGTTTTGTGATGGAGACAAGATCAACATCATCAGAACCGTTATGGTACACGACCTCATTACGGACTTCAAGTGGAGTTTTAGTAGAGCTCTGTAATGGCACTGACACAAAAACGAATGCCAACAATTCGCCTCCTCATCAGGCTTCGGTAGCTATTGCCGATGCGCTTGTCACCTCGACGAGCCTAGCGTCTCCATCACTATCTAGCAGGCATGACTTCGGAGATCCATTAGTAGCTTCCACATTAACCAACTGCGTTATGGTGACAGCTAAAGAACCAGTAGCAACAACGACGATGAAGGCGACCGACGACGTTCTGCCTACGGAAGAGGCATCGACCAACACAACAGCGGAAATTTTCGAAGAAGTACCTGTCAAAATCAATGAATTACATTACGAAGGCAACGATGTTGCACATTCGCCATCAGCCCTCGGGGAACCTGCTGCAGAAGCTGATCCGACAACACTACATACTGACACCGAACAACCTGGTGGAGAGGATTCATTGGCCGTAATGCCAGCCATAAAACCAGATGATGAGGCCAAAGTAGTTATGATGCCGGAAGTGACGGAAGAGGCACCGATTACGGTAGACTCATCGAAGTATGCAGAGACGTTTCATACCCAACTAGATAGCGTCTCTGCTACGCCTCAAAGGCAATCGACTCCGATAAGTTGTCCGGTCAGCTTAGGCGGCGACGTGCCACCGATTCAATCCATGAGGTCAACGCTTAGCCCAACCCTCCATAAGAAAGGAATTGGTAAGGACGCTGTTGCCGTCTCTTCTGAGAACAGGTTCGTAACAGACTTTATGGGAAACTAAACTTGATAGATTTCATATCGTACATATTTCAAAAAGTGCCGCTATTTGTTTAGTCAGGGTATCGAACTTCGACTGTGTAATATCTTTCCTGTCGTTTTTGGCCGCACGCTGAGTCTGCAACGCAAGCATGGATTTAGAATGGAAAACAATAAAATCGGTCACCAACGAAAAATGGGAACTCGTTATGTTATTGATGAAATCATGGTCTGACGTGCCCTTATTAATTCAATATACCTATAGAACAGCGTGCTGTTTTCGAATATACGTTTGAGTGCAAACGCTCCTAGGGGCTGTGCTCAACACAATTCTAAATACAACAGCTAGATACCCTAGTCGAAATCAAATTTCTAAATTAGTCACAGAGTAAACAGTGTTATTAATGTAAGCGAGTTGTGGGCAAGGGCACTTCTGAAGCTGGCAACTAGTACTAAATCTGCACATAAATCATCATTGTCCAAAGCAACTCACCAAAAACGAATTAAGAGAAAAACGTTTTAGATTCTTCAAAGGTTTGGCGCTTATTAACAAATTATTTGAAATAGGTTCGGCGCAGGCCAAGCGATACGTGCATTGTCGAGTTAAAAATAAATTTCCGAAGCGACATTTGACATATCTAGGAAGCAGACACAATACACCTTCTCGGTGTATGTACATTTTTCAAACGGTATCACAAGCTAAATTTGTTATAATGAGAAGACTAATCTTTTCGTCTATATTCAAGATGCCCTCGTAAGAACTTTTTGCTCCTGTAAAAGATACAGGGCGGACGCGGACGTTCGATAACTGTTTGCTTAGAAATTAGTCTGTTTATTTAAGGTGAATCAGATTCCTCAAACCATTGCTTTGGAATACTTTATTAGCCCCCTATTAAGGTATACATATTAAACATACTCGCGTTTTTAAGTGAACTTTGTATCCGACAAAAATGTTCTAGCTCACTTCAGAATTATGGCTAAAGCCATTGTTCGACGAACTGATATATATTTAAGGGTGTATGCGTTTATTAAAATACTTAACACATGGCCAGCTCTGCATTCTTTTCCACTCACATATCACTTCACGTTCTTTAAGAGGATTCTCATCTTCAAACTCTCCTGGTGAATACCAATCTCACTAACGAGATTTAATCGAACGCCGCTTTGACACGCTATTCATCCTACAATGTAATATGCACCCAATGTAACGTACCAGAGAGCGCCTCACAGCACCACACCTGTACCGGCTGAATTTACGCTAATTTCGACACGAAATTCGAGCCCTGGCAAGACGTGACTATGGGTGTCAAGAGCCATGTTTATCTAGTGGTTAGTTGCGTGGCGTTAAAGCCTACAAACGGAATTTAGCATTGTTATCTAACGCTGTTACAATATGTTGGAAACGGTTTTTGACAGACAATTTAAAAACACTGGATCTTGTATGAGCCTCTACTTTTATAATCTGCACGTAAGTCAACATTACTACGTTTGGTTTAAGAGAGAAGGACAGACACTGAATAACCAGTAAATAAACCAGTAAACCAGTAAGTCTGTCATCCTTCAAAAACTAACGTTCTAAAAGCCAAAATATCGCAAACTCTACTTAATCCCTGAAATAATTATATGGTGACACATTTCGCCTTAACACACTGAATTGTTTGTTAGCAACGATCCATTATGTACTAGAGTATACGTGGTGTAAGAAGCTTTGACGGAAAAAAAAGCACATCAATTGTTCCGCTCAGAGTAATCTTATCGTTGTTATTCACATGTACACGCGAGCCTTAAAGCTTCGAACGTCGGACGCTCTATACGTCCGTTACCAGGAGCGCGTAAACGGCAAGTGTTCTATTAACCAACTGATAATGGCTGTGATGTTGGGTGACCGTAATCGATTCGGACTCATTCGTACGTTCGAATTCGTACGTCAAATAAGTCTGTGTCTGACTTTTGGGCTTGACAAGATTTTACTGTTGATTGATTGCTAGTTAGCGCTGTTGCAGTTGCCATAGGAACTGGATAGATAGAATGTTCTATCCACAAGCCCACGAACTTGGGGTTACTTCTAAAGTCGGTAGCTATACCTAACCATATTTCGCAGCTGGTAATGACCGTAGTTTAGGCGTGGATGGCGTCACCGCTACTGGGTGGGGAAAGCGGGTACTACCGGTATTGAATGGCGGCATTGGCACAAAAGAGCGTACCAAACAACAGCTGACCGAGTTTTGCCTTACTGGTGGCCCACTGTTTTTTGGGACATGTGTGGACATACTACAAAAATAAGCCTTATGAGCGGCGATAGTAGGAGCAGGTCGAAGAGGTTTCGTGTATCTGTTTGTCCAGCTCTGCGCTTATGCACAAGACGATGTGGCAAATCCATAAACAATAAGCTCAGTTCGAGAAACCAAAGGCACGCTGAAAGTAATAATGAAGTTGTTATAGCAATGTCTTTGCAGCCCAAATGGTCGAGATTTGTAATCATGATAGTAATATAGATCGTAAACTGAATTGTAAGCGTTATTAAGTTTGTTGTATCGGCACATGACTTGATGATACTGGCGTATGAAAGCTAGACAGAAGAGCAAGGATATCTAATATGTATTAACGGAGAAGGGAAACCGGCTATATGCAACGCAGTTCAATGTATCACACAGATAGTGGAAACTGGGAGAAAAATTTATTTGGTGCGATACGCATTATGTTTAACCGAATTTGCTTTTATTCATTGGTTCCTCAGACGTCGATTGTGTGGGGTAAATTGGCGGCCTTGACTGTTGTTTCCCTTCACAAAGGTAGTCGAAACAGGTAGTAAAGGACTTTTTAAAGCCTTTGCCGCCTTTTTAAAGCTAGCTTCATACACATTATTTATCTTTTCCCTCTATTCATTTTTTCTCTATCCAGACCTATCTGGTCCATATGGTCCCCTGATAAGACATATGGTCCTCTCTCCTAATTGCAGGGCTTCACCAGCTGTCAAACCGAAAACCCCCATACATTCTCGAAAAACAGCAGGAGCTGGAGCCGTGTTGACGACTAGTTTAGGAGTTTCCTCGGAGCAATTTGAGGAGTTTTTAAGAAAGAAAAGCCTAGAGAATGCACACTTGCTGAGCGGGCACAGCTCACCTGTACTGCAGAAATATCGCAGTCCTTTGTATCGTTCCTCCGTTGATGTCTTGTCAGATAAAAAAGTTGATCTTCAAAATCGTGTGAAAAACATAAAAGACGACAGACTTTCTGGTCAAGGGCCTTTGGATAATGCCAAACGCACAAGCTCTGTGCATCACTGTGATAATGGCTACAGCACTTGTTCTTCACAGAACCCCCCACACGTCATAGAGATATCGGCAAAGAATAAAACAAAGCAAAAATCAACTGCCGAACATCAGTGCTCTGGAGAAAAGCGAAGTCTGGAGGACAACGCCTGTACAGGTTCACGATTTTCTGTGATATCAACGGATGACACGAAATCACCGAACGAAATAGGAAACGATAACTACAGATCAAATGAATGGGCCTGTTCCACAAACAAATCTGCCGAATATACGAGTCAACTGCAGGTACGGCAACGACAACAACAACGGCCATTACAAAATCACCAGGCGCAGCAACAACAACAGCCATCACAACCACAACAGCAGCAGCAACAACAACAGCAACAACAACAACAACAACAGCCACCACAATTACAACAGCAGCAGCAGCAACAACAACAACAGCCATCACAACCACAACAACAACAACAGCAACAACAACAACAACAAGAAAATGATAATCCATTGTCTAGAGGAACCTTGCCGACAACAGTAGCGTCAAACGACGAGACTCTCTTGTCCGGCACATCTGCACAAGACAGCGCTCACAACGAAAGCGGTGATCAGCAGCTGAATAAGAACCCACTTAGAGCGGATACCAGTAATTACTACAGGATTGTGAGCTTCGATATGAGTGGGGTCGAGGTCACAGATGACGACCTGAGCAAGCTCGAAGAAGAACTTCGAAGCGAAAGAGCGCCAAGCCGCCGCTCTCAGGACTCAAACGCCTCGATCGAGCCGGTCGCCGCCGACCAGGTGATCGCTAGTGAAATCGCTGAGAACGTGGTAAACAACAACAGCAGCACTAGTGCTGGGGGTAACAATGGAAACGATGCCAATAATTGTTTAAACTCTGATGGCAACATATCAAAATCTGCACCTGGGTCAGGTACACAGCACGCAATTGATAACCCTTTTATTGTGCCAACGACTGCTGTAGCTTCAATTACGACAACAGGTACTTTGGACGGCTACAGTGTTAACATAAGGACAAACCATACGAAGGACAATCACGAAAGGGTGACAATGGCTGAGGAAAGAAGGCAGGCAGCGTCCGCTGAGGATATGCTTACGATAGACGTTGGCGGGGACGAACGGCTTCGACAATCGCAGCAGATGGAGTTACCCCACCGTCAGATGGTCCCGGCAGTGATGGCTGGCCAAAACCGAGATGAGTGTCATCCCGGCTCGGGTGAAAGTGCTGAAACGCAACCGTTGTCGCTTCTGGATCAGGACGCTCAAGAAGCTTCTTCCCAGGATCGCAATGACCTGGAAGGCAGCGAGCCACGAGTTGGTGGAGGACGCGGAGGCGGTAGGTATTACAGCGTTTTATGGATGAAAAAAAAGTTGAATAGGTGACTTTTCGAAACGTTTCCGTTGAAATGTTTTTCCCGTAACATGTTTATATTATGTGAAGTAGCAGATGGTGTAGTGAGCCGTCTTCAAATCAAATTGGTTTACTGGAACCTTCTCGTTTTACAAATCAGTCAATTGATTTCTTCTTTTGCAGAGATAGATAGCTAGGCATGTAATAGTCAACGTTAATGACTCATGCTATATTGTCACATCTACGCATTTCCTTGTCATATCTTTGGTTGGATATTTGAGGGCATCCACTTTAGTTCAAGCACTACTTAAATTCTGAAGGATTGCGGGTTACTGTCAATACACGGTGACAGTTCTGTATACTTGTTGTTGTTGGATTGGTGATGATATGAGCGAATATCTTGAAACGAAAAAAAACCTGTGAAAACGAAAAAAGTTATATATAATCGACTTGCATAATATTATGTTCTTTGGCGTAGTTTAACTATAGTCGCTAATATAATATGCATGTGTTTCGCTTCAAGCAGAATGTGGCGTCATGTCACCAAGTGAAGCTCAGCTCGGAAAGGTGCGGCCACTGTGGATTCAAGACGAAGACGCCCCAATTTGCATGAACTGTGGACAAGATTTCACCATGTTTCGCAGGCGACATCACTGCCGCGCTTGCGGAAAGGTAAGTTCTGTCCAGTCCTATTCAATGGCACGTATGCCTGTCTAAAGCTGGATTCTACGAGTATCTCTTATGGCGTTCTACAGGACGCCATTTAATGATCTCTAGGTTGCGACTGATGCACAAAAGTCCAGCATCAAGGCGGAGGTTAGGTCACGGTGGTTTCACTATTCAACTAGAGGTCATGCATTTATATCCAAGCGTGTGGATGCTCTAAAACGACGACTTCTTATTTATTTTTTTGCGCTAATAATTATCTTTGCACGCGATTCGGTGAGCAATTCGTAGGTGCTATGCAGCAATTGTTGTAAGGATCGGGCTCGACTTCAGTTTATGGAAGGTGAATTAGCTAGAGTGTGCTCCTACTGCATCGAGATACTTAACAAGGGTAAGACACAACATTTAAGTTGCTGCAGGCAATCACATATAACTGATTAGTAACAGGAGCGATTAATCGCACGGCGCGAGCTGACAACCTGGACCTACGTCAATAAAAATTTATGTACAGGGTCCACCAGCTGTATTGGGATTACCAAGCGAATAAATTTCGTGCTCGATTTACGAGGCCCCATTGACTAGCTAGGTATGTTCGTTCTAAAAAGTCTGTTTGCAACTTCTGCATGTCTTTGAGTCGATTCCCAAATTTGCAATCTATACATGTCTATGTCACACAAAGACGTCCTAGTTGCATGGTTTAGATTAATATAGCTCTAACTCGTTAAGAAACTCTTACCCGCTTTTTTCTTAGTTCTAAACTAAAACCTCACATTGCTTCACAACTATTTTATGGCGTGATGTACTTGTAGTAAAGACCAGTTTATCATAGGCCCTAGTTAAGCACGAAGTTGTCAAAGTTTTTTGATATGATATCGGTCTCACTGGTGATACGTCCAAAGACTAGATAAAATTACTATATAAGGAACAGCTACACGTAGGGGACTAAATCCGGGTTTCATGTAAACGAAAGCAGCTTTACCGCAACCAGGGTTTTGATACTTCCAGAGCCACAGTATTGAATGAATGATATTTTAGTGATAATTAGCATGCGGAGAAATAGCCGCGACATCTCCTTTAGCAAACGGGTAGCACATGCCCTAAACTAGATCAAATCGATACACCGCCTGGAATTCTGTACACTTATCTGTTTCCTACTTTAGCTTTATCTTAGTAAGTTTGTGCTTTTACCAAGTATAAAATTAGTTTCTGCGTTGATTTCGTCACTTGTTATTGCATGCAGTTGTCTCAGTAAAGCCTTTAGCCTGCGATCCCCTGGTGTTCGTGCTAAGAAATAAATACATCGTTTTTGTCGTTGTATATCTTGTTTTGAATCCAGATGTTTTTTATGCACATTTGGTCTTCATTCTAAATTTCTTTGATAATTCAGGAAGCTTTTTGTAGCCTTTGAACGAATTTTCCGTTGTCTTAATTTAATTAATGGGTAAAAGAAGCAGCGTTTTACGTCACTAACAATTTAATACTTAGCTTATCTATACGCAAGCGCAAAGCCGCTTCATTTTTGATCTGACACGGCCGGGTCTTTCACTTTCCTAGTTATATTTTTATTGATATTACGTATACAGAGGGATGAAATTGGGACGTCCGCATGACATACACAACCCCACTTGATACAAGTATATGATTTATCGTTTGTCGTTTCCTAATTGGGAATTATGTTTATGTTTACCCGCTTGTGCACACTGATTCTCCGCGAGCCCTGTGGGAGTCTTGAATATGGCCAGTATGAATCGTATGTACTGCTAGTTTTCCATCGTCGAACCTGATAGCTTCTTCACAAAATGGTATGTCTCTAGTTGTAGCAACAGATTCGAATGGTGATATCGATTTAAGTTTTTTAATATGGCCATGAAGGCGACAATAAGAGTCAACCACAGTGCTACGGGAATTTGAATTTGTGTGTGGTGGTACATGCCGCTGTATAACGCGGCTCAAACGAGGATGGGCAATCCGAGAGTGCTATCGTGGCATCGTGTATTATGCCCTTGGCCACGTATTCGTTCAAATATTTACCTTTTCGGCGAACGCGCATTATAACTATTAGCCGATGGGATGAAATGGTGGCGTACGTGGGGCGCTTTAGGTGCGGCTCAAACAGAAACAAGATTATGACTCTGTACAACCTAAAGGACTACAGCGAGAACAGGCCAAATGCCAACCTTACGAAAATGATTATAGGTTATCTAGAAAAAAGAATAAAAAGCCATCATTGTGAATAGTGCAGTTACTTGATTAACGTCAATTAGAATCGCAAGTATGGTTTCGAGTTTTTTTCGTTTTCGTAACACATCAGGCCAAATGTAGGAAATCAATATACTCGTGAACAGAGAAGCAGTGGGGAAAGTGCACAATAGAGGCTGAAGGAGTGGGCCTTCACGTTACATGATTTCGTTTGATGCTTGACAAGATGTACGTTGAAAGAGTGCTTGAAAATATTTCGACAAGGCACACATTAAGTATGGGCCTTCGATAACAGTATTCCAACATTCTGATAATTCATGCCGCAAATTAGTATTGATTACATACGTTTATGTGGTTCCAATTAAAACGGATATGTACATCACAAGTTTAGCTCAGATACACCTAACTGAAGTATGAATGAACGGGATGTTCGCAGACTCTTCGCATGTTTCAGTTATGAAAACCGTTGTCAATTTAGTCGTGTTTCACAAGACGGTTTTATTGGTGTTAGGTGGCTGAATGGGATTTGTATTTTTGATCGATAGGAATAGGTACATCAATTTAATGCACTGAGCGGTTGAGGCTGGTTCGTTGATTATTATCTTGTTTGCTTGTTGTACGAGATGCGTGGCACGATTTCGAACTATGCAAGTTACAACTATGCTATTCGGATTAATCGGCAGACCTGTTTTTCGATCACTTTTAGATTCACATTTTTAAGGCTAATCGACTTTGGTTGGCTATATCCTGAAATTTCATCAACGCGAAACAGCTACAAAGACTAGAACGTGGAGAGACCCTTAAGTCATATGCTTTCGCAATGTGTCTAACAAATTAATCTGATGTTTGTTGCTGTGCCTCCGGCTGTCGGACTTCGACACCCACATCTGGCCTCGATTACTCGTACTATACTACTCATGAAAACGCCTGACTTTCCATCTGGTCCATAAATCTACAATTATCTACAATATCGATATTACGCGGCATTTGGGGCAACTCTCGAAAAAAAATGTTTGCTGGCTGCAACCCATTTTCCTGGATGTGGACTATAATCGAAAATTTTGTATTTCAATTGGGGTTTGGGGATCCTGTACTATGTCTACGTGGTAACATATAGTAGAGCGTTGGTCTTCGCCATCGTTTCGGCCTGACCCTTCGAATCCTCTGGAGTATTGCTCGACAGTCAGTCCTTTAGCACAAATGTCTTCCACAGCTCAACTTCCGCCGCCGACCGTCATGGTACCCGTTGGAGTCCTTAAAAAAGGTACGTCTTTTGATTTCGTGTCCCAACACTCATCTGTGCGCGAAACATAGTATTTATTGCAGCACGCTGATTGTGCGGTACTTTCGTAGTGATCTGTAGGGTACCTGGTAGTTAACTGACGATTTTTTCATTATTTTTTAAAATACCCTGTGATGTCTTTAATACAGATAGGAATCTTTTAAACCTGAAGTTTTTCATATGGCTCATTCTGTAGTATAGAATCAAACAATGAACCGTGCATACTATTATAGTGCGCAAAACGTACAGGGTGGTGATGCAACCCGCGCTTGACCATGTCTGTTTAGGTAATTGTGCTTTGTCGTTTGCACATCGTGGAAACGTAGAAATAATACATTACTATTGATCTTGTGTAGGAGGGGTGCTTCAGAAAGTACGATAATCCCTTTGACAATGATAACCGCTGTCAGTTAGGACCGGAAATAGGTTAAGCACTTCTGAACGCTAGCTTTTTTGACTATTTTTTACGCCGTGCCTGTTAAATATGGCTGATTTCATTACACCTTGCTAGTAGTAGTAGTTGTATATAACACTAAATTTGATTCGGTAATAATATACGGCGTAAAGAGAAAACTATAAAATTCGTTCATCTTTCCTATAATGAAATGTACATTCTTCTTGGTGGAATAATTCGCGAAGTGACCATTTGCATTCGATAACAAGCACAACATTTAGTCATAATGGTCCACAAAGTTCACTGTTTCACAGTGGCATATGTTGCTAACTTCTGAGTGATAGTCTCATGAACAGATATTTGACAAATTTTGGACCATTTTCAAGTTCTGCTTTATATACATACTCTGCTAATATTTGTTCTGTGCTGTCTTTGTGTTGTATCCACGTCGGCTTTTTTGTCATTGTGACGGTCTGTGGCTGACGGCTGAACGTGCTTGCTTTATGGCTAATGCGGCTGGCATCTTGTGGGTAACATCGGCTGCCTCCCACCGATGAATGGGGGAACAATCAAATTAGTCGGAGAAAAATCTGCCGCCTCCGGCAGTGGGCTATCGGGCAGTGTCTCCAGCGCAGGAGGTAGTGGCAGTAAGTCGGTCGTGTTTTCGGACGGTATTCGACCGGGAGGGGATCTTACGGATCTTGACATTCCTTCGACGCCGCCGGCGCAACGCGCACCCCAAAGGACTCTCAAGCAGGTCACAACCCCTGGTAGGTCCAAAGGTAGGTAGACAGGTTACTGTACCCAAAACCAAAATATCTTTTGTCAAAAAAAGAAAAACGAGTAGCAGACAAAGCTGAAATTGTTGTCGCTTGCTTGCATCGACAAAACGACGGGGATAAAGATACACTGGACTCGATATCGACAATCCTATAATAGCACGATCGAGGAAATCGAGGTTAGGTTTCGAATAAGCTTGAAACATTGCGAACCTATTTAATGGTTGGACTTGTTCTTAAAAATTAGCGTTTTTGCTTATCTTAGCGCCTAGATTTACTGTTGTGTGATAAATTAATCGAAGGCGTGAGATGAAACCTGCTATTAATAGAGAAATCAAAGTGAAAAAAATTAAGCTATCTACTATTAACCAGCTAAGTAGGATGCTTAGTGGTAAATTCAGTCCTGCACAGAATTTCATTGAATTTACCTAATGTAAATGGCGTGATCAAGCGTTTCTTGTAATGCATACTTGCCGTGTTGAGTGTAAGAAAAAGACAAAATGCAATTTGGACTAGCTCTTCAGCCAGGCAGCTATGAAGGTTCTGCTTCCGTTTTATTCTTAGCTTTGTTTGAGATCGAAAGATTGACACGGTGCTGGTTATGGTAGGCCATTGACTTGAGATTTTTACGAAGAATTTCGCCTTACTTATCTCATTTAATTTTAGCGCTACAAGCTCGTTTCTTCAGGTAATACGTAAAACACTTTGCGGTAACCTTGCCGTCTCTTTCTTTATTTCGGCTGCTTTTGCTTCGTGCATTTGACAAGATATTTTTGTCCAAGCTTGTCGTGCCAGTTTTCTGATTTTACTGATCCTATATCTATGTAATACTTGATCTCGATTGAAATATATTATTTATTATGTCCCTACATGTGTCGCTCTGATGAATTAGCGCTAAGTAATGAGTCCGAGGTAATGACTGTTGCTGAAACAACACTGAAAATTTTGAATGTCCTAAACAGACTTTTCCTTTTTTTGGCAGTTGTCAATTATTGATAACTAAATGGTTTATAAATTTAAATATTTAACAGTGACGAACATTGGTTCGTGACCTTTCCAAATCGTCATGCTTAAATTGTCATTACCAAATTTACGAAAAGTATGTTCATATAAGGTTATAGAATATACAGGGTTAACAAACATAAAATCCATTGTGCATTGTAAAATATTTAATCTTGTTTCCCATTCAAGTGTGTATTAACGAAGTTCCAAGGCGCAGAAACTACTAAGAACAATGTGTAGAGTTGTGGCGATTAAAACGATGAACTTATTCAAGTTCATCAATGTGTGTAAACTTTACATCAAATGATTTGTGATATTTGAATCGATGCCGTTTGCGTTCAGGGGAATTGTTATTACTTAGGATCGTCATTTACATTTGGTTTCACTGGCGTGTCCTTCGTCGTTCACAGGGAGCGTACCGCGCAAATTTCGTGCATATACGGCATCGGATTCTCTGGGCTCCTTACCAAATGTCCTACTCTCGAAGGAGTTTACCTCATACGAACAGCCTATGACCGTCGGGACACTGTTCAACCTACTGCAAGGTACACATTACGAATCTTTTAATGTTTTTATCATTTGATTCTGAATTTAGCAAAAACTTATATTTCCATTTCATACGCTTATTGGATTACGGTGCGTAAAATCAAAAGCAAAGATGACTAACAGTAAACCACTTCTATATGTTCCCATGATCATAGAATGATAACATATTTGCCTACTAAGCTTAGGGACATGTGCTGGCTTAAGTTGGAATTTAAGCAAGAACACGTATATGTTATATTGTGCTAGGAGTCAGGGCTTAAATATTTCGAAGTATTTTTACCTGGAAGTCTGTTTAACTTTACAGAAAGAAAATAACTGTTAAATAACAACGTAGACTTGAGTATGCCCCCACCTTGTAAGTATCAGACTAAATGGTGTATATCGCCTGGAAGCTTATTGTTGTTTGTGACAATGTGCCCTGGTATTGACTTTTTACGTATTCTCGCATAATTAGATTCTTCACTGCCTCCGGTGGCTTTTGGTCTAACCCGGCACAACATACAAGTGATGGCCAAAGTCGTAGATCTGGAGTGCTGCGTTGGGATTCGTGTTTGGTCGTTTTGCTCCCAAGGCCTAGCGGCATTTGGACAGGATGAGGTCGCCCTTGTACTCCAATGGCACCAGGACGATGAGCTCGCCATACCGAGAGACGTCTTCAAGCTTTATCGTGTCCTATTTGAGAACGCGGGAAAAGGTGTGTACAGGTTATTTCTAAAGAGTTCCAAAAAATATTCAAACTGAAACTTACTACCCGCAAAAACATAGCTATTGGAGCAGTTTTTGTTTTAAATAGAGTGTAGTTATTTCTGGAAATACTCTTTGCGTTCAATTCTTCAATATAAATTACAGCTTGTTGTTGAATAATGCCGTTTTATCCCTTTTTTTTTAATTAGAAACATAAAGAAATTTCTTTTCAGGAGTTGTCACTTAAAATTATGTCCTTTTTATAATTGTGTGACCAAATGGATTGTTTTCGACGATTAAGATCCACAGCATTAAGCTAATTTGACGACCCTTACAGGCTTAACGAGCGAGAGACTTCTCATGGTTGACATCCGGCTACTGACATCGTTCTTGTTGTGAGAATACCGTGTTTTCATTGAGACATAATTTCCTCGTGTTTTATCCAAATTCGCTATTGTACTTACAGCTGCCGTTGTATCGGCTATGGACCATCTGCTATTTCCTGGCGGCTTACTTGGCTCAAGCGAGCATACCGGTTTCCTATTCGTAAGACGGACTCTACAATGCTCCGAGCGACTAGTAACGCCCAATCCGCTTCGGGAGAGCACCTATTTAGTTGCGTTGCTTGTTCTTAAGACTGAGGTTCCGTGGGCAAAACTGTTTCCGTTACGACTATTACTTCGGCTAGGCGCCGAATTTCGATGTGAGTTGCTATATTACGTTACATGACAGACCTAAAAGACCTATTTGTAATGGGAAAAGGGAAATCATTGCACGTGGATTTGGCTCCTAAACAACGACGTTACAACACGGGTCATGTACGGTAGGAGAGACTGGGGTTTTGTCGAAAACCAAAAATGCATTTAAAGACATTAACTCTAGGCAAAAAACAATTATAGGTAGCAGGACCCTTTGTACAACGATATTTTGTCAATTATGTTTGTTTACAGATTATCCCTGTCCGCTAGTAAGCGTCCGCTTCCGTAAACCGGTGTACTTTTTAGAGCATCAGTCAATACTCACTATACTAGCAGTAAGTACATGTAACGTTATCAATAAAATGCAAAAAACAAATGCTGTGAATTATCCGATTTTTCAACTTACTTATGTAAAAATACTACTTTAGCTTTAACCAGTGTTAACCAGTAAGTTCTTTGGTAATATTATGTTTGATTTTAAAGTAAATTAGCATTCCTTATGGCCGATCCAACGTTAAGCATGCATGTAAACGATTTCCAGGACTTCACGAATTACCAGTACACAATTCAAAACATCCCTGGCCTAGTGATCCATACTGTTGGAAAGAAGACGACCATCCTTGCGCCTAGAAATCGTTATGAACTGGTTTGTATTCACTTACCTGTTCCCCAAGAGTTAATGAAGAGCTAATGAAAAAGAGACTTTTGATCTAAATATTGCTAATACGTTTGCAGTGATTAAATTAAATGAATAAAGTGAACCTGGTTTAAAATTGTACCGTGAGAAGCCTGAAAGTCCACCAAGTTTACTATGCGTAGAATTACAGCAATTTATGGAGAAAGAAGTTTTTATTGGCATTATCGGCACAATGGGCGTTAT